>NW_015174332.1:70093-167680 GCF_001447785.1 Gekko japonicus | reverse complement strand
GAGGCGACGGGGGAAGAACCGGCGGGATGGGGGGGAACTTACCTCCTCCTCCTGCTTCCTCCTCTGCCTCCTGTGTGGAGGTCCCTCCCCCCCGCGAGTATTGCGGGTCCCGCCCCCTTGTGTTGTTCTAAGCACAAAATGGAACACAAAGGTCCCTTAAAAAGCCCAGAACAGAAAGATGATAGGGATGGTTATTAACAAAACTGGAGATTAATTTCAGATTATGCACTAGGTAAAGCCAATTGCATCACTTCCCAGATATCTCCCTTTCCTTGAAGAATGGTCGCTGACCATCGTATTTTCAGCTGTGCAGCAGTTGTGCGGGTAGCAATGTTCCCTCTAAGCTGTGGAGTCTTGTGAGCAAAAACTCTACTCTGTGAGCTACTGGCATTAAAGTTGTGAGCGAGTGATTCAGCTACTGCATAAATTAGTCTGCTCTGGATCCCTCCTTCCTGAGCTAAGACAAAAATGTGTGAGCTGGAGGCTAAAAAACTGTGAGCCAGCTCACACTAAGCTTAGAGGGAACACTGGCGGGTAGTCATGTCGATCCAAAGCAAAATCCAAAAAGAGAAGCCATGTGACACTCAAGTGCCTGGCCCATTTTTGCGTAACACGCTCAGGCCGCTTGCCTCTGAATCTTGTTATTTGATCGGCTGTTGAGTTTGCATTTCTGAGTTATGGACAGTGTTCCCTCTAAGATGAGTTAGTGTGAGCTGGCTCACAGTTTTTTAGCCTCCAGCTCACAGATTTTTGTCTTAGCTCAGGAAGGATGGCTCCAGAGCAGACAAATTTAATGCAGCGGCCAAATCGCTCGCTCACAACTTTAATGCCAGTAGCTCACAAAGTAGGATTTTTGCTCACAAGATTCCACAGCTTAAAGGGAGCATTGGTTATGGAGCTGGGGAGCGTGTGTCTCTTGATAGCAAGTGGTGACATATAGCCATGAAGATAAGTGGGGTGGAGAACAAATAACAACCCTTATAAGTGGAAGCAATACACAGCATAGAATCTACAGGTTTCTTAACTGTTGGGTGCAAATTATGCTATTTTTCCATGCATACATGGTGGGAGTGTCCTTTGAATGAAGATGTTGAGGGGGGGGAAATTCAAATGTTAGCTTGGTGGTGCCTAGGATGGTATTCAGGCAGGCTGCTTTTAGTAATATTGTTGAGTTTCGTAAGGAACGCTGATGTCTATAGCCATCAGGCCTTTATTGGAAATCTGTTATTGGCCGTTGCCGCAAAGCAGTGGCAATCGAACGGATCATTTCACGCTGCGAAATGGTTGAGGGAAAGCATTTTCCGTTGCTGAAACAGATAAACAAACAGGATGAATGCAATTTTGGAAATGGGAATCGTAATGATGTGTTGCGGCGCTGGGTCCCTTTTGTTGTATATTTGAGTCATCGCTGTAAGTGTTCTCCGGGGACCGAATTTTCTGTCTGGTAGTGTGTGATTTTAATAACAGGGAAGTACACAAGGCCCCGAGGATTAAGCTGGGATATGGAGAACTGTACAGTGGGGGTGGTTTGGGCTTGGGGGTCTCAAACAACAGCAGTATTTTTGATACCGCAGAGCAATGTTCCCTCTAAGCTGTGGAGTCTTGTGAGCAAAACTTCTACTTTTTGAGCTACTGGCATTAAAGGGGTGAGTGGGGGATTTGGCTACTGCATCAATTAGTCTGCTCTGGATCCCTCCCTCCTGAGCTGAGACAGAAATGGGTGAGCTGGAGGCTAAAAAACTGTGAGCTAGCTCACACTAACTCAGCTTAGAGGGAACACTGCCGCAGAGAATATCAAGGGCAAGTTGTAGTATACCCTGGAGGGGGCTGAAAGATTAAATGGTGGGGGCAGTCAAAGACTCAGCTAGGTATGTACAGGACCTTGAGAGCATCTCAAGTGGCTCTCTGGATGCCAGCCTGTATATGATTTAAGGAGTTAACCTTTTGTAGTTTGTCTTCATACGTAGGGTGGGGTGGGTACAGATTGAATTATTGTGGATTGTTGTGGCGTATGCATTGGTTGTTATAGTTTATTGGAGAACATGTCAGTATTAGATTTGATTAATCAGTTTCTTGTTCAGTCAAGCTTCTGTGCTGTGAATCCAGTTACACCCAAATAATATATTTTTATGTTTTTATTTAGAGAGAGAGAGAGATCACCTAATAGTAAAAAGTGCTTACTGAGTTCCTACAAGGTCCTCAGCTATATCATGTTCCAAATACCTTTATGATTATAAACTAAAAATGTGACACAGGGATATAGATCAATAGACAGATACGACTTTTCCCTCCAGAAATCATTAAAAAATTTCCAGCATTTGGAAAAATACACCAGACTAGTTTGTCCGTCCTTATCCTATCTAATTCAAGTCAGTTTTTATAATCTTGCTATCTCCCATTTAGCCAAGATCTTAGTCAAATGTTTTGCAGTCTCCTAACTCTCTGTAGTTCGAGACCCGAGTGCCGCGTAACGGAGTGAGCTCCTGTCTCTGGCCCCAGCTCCTGCCAACCTAGCAGTTCGAAAGCAAGAAATTGCATCTATTAATAGACTCGAACTGTATTTGAAATGTGGATTTGCATGTATTGTATCTAATAAATAAAAAATTTTTTAAAAAGAAAGCAAGAAATTGCAAGTAGATAAATAGGTACTGCTTCAGTGGGAAGATAACAGCATTCTGTGTGCCTCTGCATTTAGTCATGCCGGCCACATGACCACGGAGAAGTCTTCGGACAGCGCTGGCTCTTTGGCTAGGAAACGGAGATGAGCACCACCCCCTAGAGTCAGATTTGACTGGCTTTCAAACAAGGGAAACCTTTACCTAAGTCTCTGCAACTAACATTCTTGCAGCAATAGAAAACTAAGAATCTAGTACCAGGCATCCGTGACCCAAATATTTTTCATTGTATTTAGAAAATGTAGATGCTGCCTCTCTAGGGACCTGCTTGAGGAGGCCAAGAAAAAAAGTTTGGCATGAAAATAAAACAATACAAAAACAACAGCCCGATCAGCAAGAGAGCCAGTGGCAGAATAATTGCAAAATGGAAAAGAAATAGGGTAAAAGATGTACAAGTAATTAAAAAGCACTTGGGCATGATCAAGGCCAGGAAACAAACAAACAAAAAAGTGCAGTAAAACGTCAATTAAGAGCCTAGGTAAAGAAAAAAGAATTTTTTTAACTTGGCACCTAAATGACAGCAGTATAGGCACCAAGTGAGCCTCAAGAGGGAGGGCATTCCAAAGGCGAGACACCACCACTAAGAAGGCCCTTTCTCCAATTATCACCTGCTTCTCCCGTGTGGGAGAAAATAGGACTTGGGAGGAGGCTCCTAACAGGTGTGCTGGGCCAGTCTAGGAGGAGGCCTTCTTTGAGGCAATGATCCTCACCTGCACAACAATGGGGCAACTCCAGCACCACCTTTATCCATGTCGACAGGAGCTTTCAACAGCGACTTCAGGCTTCCATCATTCGCAGCAAACTGAATGTGGCGTCTCATTTCCTTTGTAGCATCCACCCCCAAAATCGCACCCCAAGGGGCAGACAGCACCATGCTGGCCACGAAGACTGTGAAGCACGGCGCCCCCGCTCCCTCCGCCACCATCCCTGCCCCTCAGGCAGCGGCAGAAGCGGCTATGCGGAGACAGATGGCGAACCAGAATCCAGGTAAAGTTGTGTTTTGACTGTCTGATCCGGGGCCCTTGGCCTGCCGCCAGTGTTCCCCCTAAGCTGAGTTAGTGTGAGCTGGCTCACAGTTTTTTAGCCTCCAGCTCACAGATTTTTGTCCTAGCTCAGGAAGGATGGGGCTCCAGAGCAAACTAATTCATGCAGTGGCCAAATCACTCACTCACAACTTTAATGCCAATTACTCACAAAGTAGAATTTTTGCTCACAAGACTCCACAGCTTAGAGGGAACATTGCGGCTGCCGCTGAGCCGGACCCGTATGTGTGCAATCGCCTCTTGCCTAATGGGATCTGCAGCCCGTTGCTTAGCTCTTTGAATCGTCCTCTAGAAGCCGGTAGCCTGACGAGGGCCAGAGGCAGATCGATGCTGTTGCTGCCATTTATATTTTTGCTTCTTATGCCTCACTGCAGCCGTAAGATCACTTTGCCTATCCGAGTTTCTCAGCCTTCGTACACTCGACCCTAAAATCCTCCTCCCCCCCTCCAAGCAAAATTCTGTGGATATTCCACCAAACATTAGTAAAGGAAATTTAACTGCGTCTTGATATTGTGTCTGATCTGTCGTTCATTGGTGAAACAGCAATGCATGGACACACAAAGCTGCCTCATACTCCATCAGAACACCCATCCATCAAGATCAGTATTTATCTACGCAGACTGGCAGCAGCTGTCCAGGGTCTCAGGCAGAGGTCTTTTGCATCACCTACTGCCTGGTCCTTTTAACCGAAGGTGCCAAGGACCTTCTGGGACCTTCTGCATGCAAAGCAAGAGGCTCTTCCACTGAGCCACAGCCCCTCCCTTAAACCATGATTTAAAGTATAGTTTCAAATGGATTTGAAAACCAATGGTTGCACTAGCTGTGGTTTGTCTTGAAGTTTGAATTGACAAACTGTTGGCTGTGACCATCGCTGTGGCCCCAGAGGCCCCTGCCCCATCGGAAGCGGGAGTGCCGCACAGGTGGAATGCAGCAGTCAACAGACAGCTCTGCACTGTGGTTTGCCTGTTGGAACCACCAGGCTGTGGTTCTTTATTGATTGATTTGATTTTTACCCCACCAAGGCAGGCTCAGGGCGGTTTACGGAAGAACCAATAGGTCAACAACAATACAAATATTAATATAAAATACACCAGTTATTAAAAACAGTGGAAAAAACAATGGCGGTATCATCACAATAAAGTGCATTTATCGGTCCATCCATTGTCAACGGGCTCAGGCTGGAGATAGATTGGCACCGGGCCTAAATGGTAACACGGCTCCTACCTAAAAGCCTGGCAAAAGAGCTCAGTTTTCGTGGCCCTGCGGAACTGTGGTTGAACAGAACCTTGAAAAACACTGGAGTCTGGTTGTAGAATAAACACGAACACTTCCTAAATGTTTCTTTCTTACATAGCCCATTCTCTGAGAAATTGAGAGATTTCAGAAATTCACACACACAAACACACACATGCAAGAACACATTTTATCCATGGAACAGCCACCTCTGCAGATTAGACTGAGCGATAGTAACCAGCCCAAACTCATGCAGTGAGTTTCACAGCTTAGCGGAGATAGGAAAATGGATCTCCATGGTCCAAGCCTGACACTTTGTCACGCTGGCTTCCTTATTTATTTAAGGGGGGGAAACTTTAACATAAGAACATAAGAGATGCCAATGTTGGATCAGGCCAAAGGCCAGACATCCCAGGTGCCATCAGGAGGTCCACCAGTGGGGCCAGGACATTAGAAGCCCTCCCACTGTTGACCCCCCCCCAGGCACCAAGGAGACAGAGCATCACTTGCCCCAGAGTCCCTATCTATACCTTGTGGCTAATAGCCACTGATGGACCTCTCCTCCATATGCTTATCTAATTCCCTTTTGAAGCCGTCCATGCTTGTAGCCGCCGCCACTTCCTGTGGCAGTGAATTCCAAGTGTTAATCACTCTTTGGGTGTAGAAGTACTTCCTTTTATCCGTTCTAACCCGACCGCTCAGCAATTTCATGGAGTGCCCACGAGGTCTTGTATTGTGAGAAAGGGAGAAAAGTACCTCTTTCTCTACCTGCTCTTTCCCATGCATAATCTTATAAACCTCGATCATGTCACCCCTCAGTCGTTGTCTCTCCAAGCTAAAGAGCCCTAAGCGCTTTAACCTTTCCTCATAGGGAAAGTGTTCCTTGCTTCTAAGAGTACAGATGTTGGATATTGCTTGAGTGCAGATCAGCTGAGCATTTCTCAGCAAGGGAAGGGGAGGGAGAAGACTGGCGGTGGTAAGTGTTAGAGCCCAGGGGGAAACAGGCTTTGGATGGTTTGGGGAGGCAGCTCCTGAGGGATAAACAACCAGGTGTCTGAGGCTGCAGTGTTCAGTAGACTTAGAAGCCTTAACTCTCCAGTGGGACGGCCCTTTTCTCCATTTTCTTCTAAAGGTGCCTGGCCACACATAGTTCTCACTGAGGTAAGGAGTGCAGTAGAGGCTGTGCCATTCAAAGTATTGTATGGAATTGGTGGAACGTTTTTTCCTAGGAGCAAAAAACCCCTGCCTGTAGAATGCTAGTCTGTCAGGGAGCAGGCTAGCGCTCTTCTTCCTCATATGCAAGTTTTCTGTGAGCTAGGATTCTCTTTCCCCCCCCAAATGGAGGAACATTCGATCATGTGACCTGCAGTCAATATGAACTTGGCTTATATCAAGTCAGATCATTGGTTTTGTTGAACTTAGTTTTCTCTGCTCTGACCGGCAGCAGCGCACCCGAGTCTCAGGCAGCAAAGGGTCTTTCCAGGGCATTTTTTGTAGAAAAAGCCCAGCAGGAACTCATTAGCATAATAGGCCACACCCAACAGCAGAAACTCATTAGCATATTAGGCCACACCCCTGACGGCACAGCTCATTGGCATATTAGGCCACACACCCCCATGTTACCAGAAGTGTGGTCATCCAGCCACACCCACCTTTTGCTTCTTATTCTGTTTACCTTGTTTGTTGTCCAAACCCAGGGCTTTTTTTGTAGCAGGAACTCCTTTGCATGTTAGGCCACACACCCCTAATGTAGCCAATCCCAATGAGTTTCTGCTGTTAGGTGTGGCCTGTTATGCTAATGAGTTCCTGCTGGGCGTGGCCAACTCAGGAGCCAGCCGGAACTCCGTTCCTGTGCGTTCCTGCCCAAAAATAGCCCTGGGTCTTTCCTAGTTACTGCTTCCCTATGATACTTTTGACTGAAGATGCCGGGAATTGAACCTCAGGCCTTCTGCATACAGTTAGTGCTCTCCCACTGCGATGTGGTAAATCACTCTTCTGGGGGCGCCACTGAGCGGTGGCACAGGCCTCTTGCAGGTGGACCACTTCCAAGAGGGCCAGGCCATAGACGTGTCCTGTTCCTTAATGCGTGGTAAATCTGAGCTTGTTTGGATGACTTGTGCGCACCGTGGGAAGTGGGCCATCACCAAAAGAATTAATGCACCCTCCTGTTTATTTCTCTTAAAAGCTGTGAGCGCTTCCTTAACGGAGTCTACCTTGAAGAATGTCCCCCAGGTGGTGAACGTGCGAGAACTGAAAAATAACACCTCCCCCCCTGCCGTCGCAACAGTAACAGGGTGAGTGAATGAACAAAGTCTGAGTGAAAGCTTAAGTGACCCCCGTTGGTTTTAGCTGTACTTGCAGGAAGGCTCAGCTGTCAGTAGAGGGCAGTGGTGTCGCTTCAGGGATAACATTCTTTTACTTAAATATTTATATCCCGCTTTTCTCTTTGGAAAGACCCAAAGTGACTTACAAAACGATCACCTGTGCCTTGGGTTCGTCTGAGATTCAGTAGCTGGCTCATCCGATGGGATGAGCAAAGAGGCCTTTGGCTCAAGCCTGTGGACTGAAGCCTCTGGCCTCAGCCCTGTGTTATAGTACCGGCAAACAGGAAGGAAGGGGGGGGGAAACGCAGCTGAATTTGGGGTGTTTTGAAAGGAGCAAAGGGATAACAGCAAGGAAAAAGTCCACAGGAAACACAGAGGCCAAAGCATGTCCCTGTTCTCGCCCCCCTCCAACAGGCATTCAGAGGTACACTGCTTCTGAACATGGAGGTGCCATTCAGTGATCACGGCTAATAGCCTCTGGTGGATCTTTCCCCTGTCCTTTTATCTAATTGCCTTTTCAAGCTACCAGCGTGCTGTTGGAGGAGAGTTTCAGTGATCGCACGGACCTCCCAAAAGACCAAACAGGTAGCTCCTATATCAAATCAAGCCTAGATTCTCCTGAGAAGCTAAAATAACTAAACTGAGCCTGTTGTACCTTGATCACATCATGAGAAGGCAAGACTCACTGGAAAAGTCAATAACGCTAGGAAAAGCTGAAGGCCGTAGGAAAAGAAGAAGACCCAACAAGGGATGGATTGACTCGATGAAGGAAGCCAGTTTGCAAGACCTAAACCAGGCTGTCAACGGCAGGACGTTTTGGAGGCCGTTGATTCATAGAGTCGCCATAAGTTGGAAGCACAAGCTTTGAGCCACCACAGCACCCCTTAACAGTGTGTCCCACCCGTGAATTTGCACCATGCAAAGAAACATGATGCAACACCACCTTGGTGTAGTGGTTAAGTGCGCGGACTCTAATCTGGGAGAACCAGGTATGATTCCCCACTCCTCCACTTGCACCTGGCTGGATGACCTTGGGCAAGCCGTAGTTCTGATAAGAGCTGTCCTTGAAAAAGAGCCGTTTCTGTCAGAGCTCTCTCAGCCCCGCCTACCTCACAGGGTGTCTGTTGTGGGGAGGGGAAGGGAAAGGAGTTTGTAAGCCGCTCTGAGACTCCTTTGGGTAGTGAAGGGTGGGGTATAAATCCAATCTCTTCTCGTTCTTTTGCCCACTGCAGGGTAGGAACTGTCAAGAGAAGGACATTTCTCAAACTCTTAAAATTTGTCACGATTCAGCTTGAGCAAGAGACGGCCCCAAATTGCTCCCTAGCTTTGTTTGATTGTTACTCTTAATAAAACACAGAGATAGTTAAAAGAAGAAATAACAGTGACAGAATTCACCCAGCCCCTGGCTTGAGTCTGTGCTGAGGTCACCGGAGGCAGGGAGCAGGGGACGCACAGGGAACAGGAGGAGCCGCGGCTCAGTGGAAGAGGCATCTGCTTGGCATGCAGAAGGGCCCCGGGTTCAATCCCCGGTGTCTCCAGTGAACGTGTAAAAAAAAAGATCAGGCAGGAGGTGGCGTGACGGACCTCTGCCTGACACCCTGGAGAGCCGCCGCCGGTCTGAGGAGACAATCCTGGTCTTGATGGACCAGTGGTCTGATTCTGGATAGCGCAGTGCCGTGTGCACACAGCTTCCCAGGTGCCCCCGAGAAAATGGTCGACGCGTCCCTCCTTTAGGGATCCCTGTGAAGCATGTGCCAGACCGAATCGTGCCTGGTGGCCAGTGTTCCCTCTAAGCTGAGTTAGTGTGAGCTAGCTCACAGTTTTTTAGCCTCCGGCTCACAGATTTTTATCTTAGCTCAGGAAGTATGGCTCCAGAGCATTCTAATTTATGCAGTAGCCAAAACATTCGCTCACAATTTTAATGCCAGTAGCTCACGAATTAGAATTTTTGCTCACAAGACTCCGCAGTTTAGAGGGAACATTGCTGGTGGCCCAGCCCCCTGTGGCAGCATCCCCCAGAGGACACTTGTGCCTCTGCGCATGAGGGGCACATGCTGTCCTCGACCCCTCGCAGTAAGTTAGCTCTCCCCGAACAGCCTCCCTCCCTCCCTAACCGGCGTTGTGCTCATCAGGGTCCCGACCCGGCTGGCATGTGGACATTTTCTTGGATTCTGCTTTGGCTCCACCAGGCCTCCTTTATCTGCCCTGTTTTTAAAAAACACAAGCGTTTGGCCTCCCCCCCAGTTCCACAAGGACGTTTCCTCCCACGCTGCAGTCACAACAGGTGGCCCTTCCCCTTGCACTGACTTTGAGACTTCTGCCTTGGATAGTTATCAAAGGCAAGATAACATGTGCATTCTTTGGGGGAAACCAAGGTGTTTGGCAGGGGTCGACGGCCTAGGGACCGGGGGGAGTGCGGGCTGCTGTTTTATGGGGATAACCGAGTAGAAGGAGCAATAACCAGCCACCTCTTTTTCTTGCGTCGTCTCTGGAACGGCATGCTTTTTGTTGTGTTTTGCTTCAGGTCAGCACCATCATCTCTTTCCAAAGAGCCCAGGGCATCTGATGCTTGGGAATTTCCGTTCCCAGGCAGTGCTCAGCACCGGACCTGCATAGCTTTGGGAGTAGAATCCCCCTGTTTGCCTCCAGTCAATTTTCTGGGCTTTGTCCCAGGCACAAGGTGGCACACTGGCTTGTGCAGCTTTTCAGATTTTTCTGGGCTGCGGACCTCCTTGTTCCCGTTTCCTTTCCTTCCTTAAGATGGGAGGACGAAAGCAGCGGCAGGGCAGTAGGACCATCGCCGCAGCTTTGGGGGAATGTCGGTGCACAGGGATGCCCCCGTCCCTGCAGGGTTGTCACGGCTGCATCGGGATCGGATGGGGGGCAGTGCCATTCTCCATGGTTTTGTAATTGGCAGTTTTGAATCAAGGGTTTAGAATCGCCTGCAGTAGTCAGAGGCAGTGTTCCCTCCAAGCTGAGTTGGTGTGAGCGGGCTCACAGTTTTTTAGCCTCCGGCTCACACAGTTTTGTCTCAGCTCAGGAAGGAGGGCTCCAGAGCAAGGTGATTTATGCAGGAGCCAAATTGCTCGCTCATAACTTTAATGCCCGTAGCTCACAAAGTAGAATTTTTACTCACAAGACTCCACAGCTTAGAGGGAGCATGGGTCAGAGGTACCGCCAGTCCTTGAATATTCACACGATGATTCTGAATTTTATGGGAGACAGGAGAACAATCGGTGGTGTGACTCTTGGTTCTCAGTAGTCCAAGATAGGATGGCTGCCAGCGTCACGGAAGACAAAGATGCCATTAGTAGCCAGCCCTCTTCCATGCCTCAAAATGATTCCAAGCTTGAAAGGGGTTTGTTAACAGGACTTCACCATTCAAAAACCGAGAGGTCTTTCTGCAGCTACAAATTATGTTTGGCTGTTTCAGTGGTCAAGGACTGTCAAATGACGGTCAAGTGTTTTTGAAGCATTAACTTTATCAGAACAAAGTTTTAAAATGCTTCAATCATCAACTGGTCCGATACTTGAACACGCATGACCACATGAAGCGGCTGCATACTGAATCTGACCTTTGGTCCATCACGCAAGACCACATGAAACTGCGTTATAGTGAATCAGATCCCTGGTCCATCAAAGTCAGTATTGTCTACTCAGACTGGCAGCTGCTCAAGCTCTCAGGCTGAGGTCTTTCATATCACCTACTGCCTGGTCCTTTTTAACTGGAGATACCGGAGAGATTGAACCTGGTACCTTCTGCATGCCAAGCAGATGCTCTGACCCCGAGCCACAGCCCCTCCCCGTTTACACTTGTTAGAATAACTTAGTTATTCTAACAAAGTTAACAAAATTAACTTTGAAATGACGTTGGAAGCAGGTGATTTATTTATTGACTGCCCTACAACTGTCAACTCAGTTAGCTCTTTGGGGCGGCTTATGATAAATCTAAAACGCAGCCCTGAAGATAATCAAGACACAAGGTAACAAGTGTCAGAGCCAGTTTGGTGTAGTGGTTAAATCCACGGGGAGAAGAATCTGGGAGAACTTGCACCTGCTGGATGACCTTGGGCAAGCCATAGTTCTGACAAGAGCTGTTCTTGAAAAAGAGCCGTTTCTGTCAAGAGCTCTCTCAGCCCCACCTACCTCGCAGGGCATCTGTTGTGGGGAGGGGAAGGGAAAGGAGTTTGTAAGCCGCTCCGAGACTCCTTTGGGTAGTGAAGGGCGGGGTATAAATCCAATCTCCTCTTCTTCTTCTCAAACTTAAAAAAAGTGCAGCTCTTTAAAAGAACCGTAAAAGAAACAGCAGATAAGCAATGAAATGTCTCTGAGAGCCAGTTTGGTGTAGTGGTTAAGTGCGCGGACTCTAATCTGAGAGAACCAAGTTTGATTCCTCACTCTTCCACTTTCACTTGGCTGGATGGCCTTGGGCAAGCCATAGTTCTGATAAGAGCTGTCGTTGAAAAAGAGCAGTTTCTGTCAAGAACTCTCTCGGCCCCACCCACTTCACAGGGTGCCTGTTGTGGGGAGGGGAAGGAGTTTGCAAGCCGCTCTGAGACACCTTTGGGTAGTGAAAGGCGGGGTATAAATCCAATCTTCTCCTCCTCCTCTCCTCCTCCTTCGTTCTTCTTCCTTCTTCTTCTTCTTGTTGGCAACCTCAGTGGCATCACCCACAGTGCTATACTTGTGTTAACGCAAGAGGGGAGGAGAAATCCAGAGAGGGGAAGAAAGATTGGAGGGAGGGAAGGAGAGGCCCCGCTGCAGTGCAGTCATACTAGGCGGCCAGCAGGAGAGGCTGCTCTCTGCTGCTAGGTGTGCCCGCCCCCACCGGACTACTGCAAAGTGAGAGGGGCGGGCAACTCTGCCTCGTGCCTTCACTAACAGATGGCAGCCGGATGAAACTCAGCTGCCACCTTCACGCAGCGGCCTCCTTGGCTTGGAGGAAGGAGAAGAGAAGAAGAGATTGGATTTATACCCCGCCCTTCACTTGGAGTCTCAGAGCGGCTTACAAACTCCTTTCCCTTCCCCTCCCCACAACAGACACCCTGTGAGGTAGGCGGGGCTGAGAGAGCTCTGACAGAAAGGGCTCTTTTTCAAGGACAGCTGTGCCAGAGCTTGTGACTGACCCAAGGTCACATCAGCAGGTGCAAGTGGAGGAGTGGGGAATCAAACCCGGTTCTCCCAGATTAGAGTCCGCACACTTAACCACTGCACCAAACCATGTGACCGGTGGGCAATCTTTGACCCACTGATTGCTAATCCTAAACGGGCAAGGCAAGACGGGGGAGATATGGACAGCAAAGCAGATGCTCCAGTGGTAGCGTTCCTCACGCGGTACAATCCGGTGCCCCGCCACGGGTGAGGCTTCTTGTTTCCATTGGTGCCAGTGTCCTCCCTTTCACAAAGCAAGGTCATAAAGTTGTCTCCTCGCCCTGGCAGTGCGGGAGGCCCAGTTGGGACTGTGATGCAGCTGCAGCCCCAGAATGTCTCTCTCCCATAAAGCCCCCCACCCCCACCCGCCGTGCCACTTTGAATGCTTTATGTCCCTTTACAGGCAGGTGGATACTTGGCCCCTGCCTTAGATACCTGACACGTTGGCACAAAGCCTCCAACAGCCTTAGCAGACAGCTCCAGATGGGCCCCGAAAGATTATCGTGGGAGACGACAGGAAAGCTTGCTTTCCCCCCCACCCCCAATCTTTGTTTCTCTCTCTTTGTTTCTCTTCCTTGCTTGCGTTAATCAGGCCATGCCACTGTGGTTCTCTGGTGTTCCCTGAAATGGCTACGCAGTCCTAAGCTCTGTGTTTTCCTTTGTCATATCATTTCTGATAAAAGCTGGGGCACCAGTTTAAACAGATCCTTCCTGTTTAACGAGGGCATCTGCCTCTCCCCTGTGCTGCCTTGTTTCCTGTTCTCTGGCTAAAGAAGTTGCTGGCGGTGGTCAGGTTCAGTCTGTGGGGTCCAGCCGCGGTGCCAAAGCACGCTGTGGCAGTAGGTTTTACCCTAGCAGCCTTGTCCTAGTGGGCTATTAAGAGTCCTTGCACCACAGGGCAATGTCCTGCTTTGTCTCCTGTGTGGGGTTTTGCTGCTTCCAAGGGGCTGGGGGGGGGGACATGTTCTGCAGTAGCTGTGCAAGAAGCTTGCACGTGCCCCCAGCCAGGCAGAGTTGATGACACGTTGCATTAGGGAGGGAGAAATTGGTCCACCTATTGATTGATTGATTTCTTTTCTTTTTCTTCTTTTTTTTTTTGGTCAGAAAGTTTTATTTCGTTTCCAGTTTTACATTTATACATTCCATCTATACATTTTGCCAGGGGTCGTTTCGTAGAAAAAGAGCTAGGGGAACTCATTAGCATAACATCACCGGAAGTGTGTCATAAGGCCACACCCCCTGACATCACCGGAAGTGTGTCATAAGGCCACACACCCCGCCCCAACGGTCTCGGCCGCCGGTGGCGGCCTTTGCAGCTCCACTGCGGTGGACCTGCAAGGCCGGCGGGAGTGCAAGGAAGCCCCACGAAGGCCCTCCCTGGCCCCAGGCAGGCAGGGTTAGGGAGAGGCAGGGAGGAAGCAACTTACCCTCCCTCTTCTCCTGCCTCCTCCTGGCTGAATGAAGGCCGGAAGCGGGGCGGCCAGAAGCAGGGGGCGCGGCTTCGTCCTGTGCCCCGCCCCCCCGTACCTCACCCGGGGGAACTGCGATCCCCCGCGATCCCCCCCGAAATGACCTCTGCATTTTGCATATATATCAGAGTCTTTCATCACTTATTTCTTATATACATTTTAACTTCACTGTTCGCTTGACATCTCTCCTATCCAGTTATACACCTTTTCCCATCTCCTTTCATGTACCTTTTCATTCTTATTCTGCAACATTAAACTTAAATCATCCAGTCTTGCTAACTCCAGTATCTTGAGTGTTAACTCTTCCCTCTTGGGTATGATCTCGGATTTCAAGTTTCTGGCCAATAACAATCTAGCAGCTGTTATTATATATCCTAGTATGTATGCTTCTTGCTTATTATAACCTTTCGGGATCATATTTAACAAATATATTTCCGGTTTTAAGGCTACATTTTTCTCCAAAATTTCTTGAATTACCTTCCGTGCCATCTTCCAATATCCTTGTATCTTACTACACATCCACCACATATGGTAAAATGTCCCCAAATTCGCTTTACATTTCCAACATGAATTTGAGTACCCGTTGTAAAATTTAGCTAATTTATCCGGAGACCAGTGCCATCTGTGGAACATCTTATACACGTTCTCCTTATACGCCACCGCTCTCATATACTTGATTGATTGATTTCTAACATCTTGATGCTGCCTTTCCACCCCATCTGGGTCCACAAGGCAGGAAACATTAAAACATTTGAACAGTTCTAATGAAGTTAAATATGACAAAATAATTCTATTAAAAACACATAAACAGCACCAGCAGGAGGGCCAGTAACTCTTATTGCAGGCATACCAGACAAAGGAAAAAAATAATAAAATGTTCACCTCAGGGGTCATTTCGTAGAAAAAGAGGTGCAGGAGCTCATTAGCATAACTCATTAGCATAACTTATTTGCATATGCCACACCCCCTGACATCACCGGAAGTGTGTCAGAAGGCAACACCCACTGCTCAGGGTCCACTAGACTGTTTTGGATTGCTAGCTATGGGGGGGGGCGTGCAGATCTGTCCTCACAGAGGAGGGAGAGCTTGTACCTGAAGGCAGGCCGGGGGGGGGGTGTCTCTGCAACTTACCTGGCTGCTTCTTGCTCCTCGTGGCCCGACTGAGGGCTGCTGGGAGCAGGGAACGGGGCTTGTTGCATGTGCCCGCTCCCTGGGCTCCTTACTGCCAGAGCTCCGTTCCTGTGTGCTCCGGCAGGAAATGACCCCTGGTTCACCTGCTGGTGAAAGATGGAGGAAGACAGGCAAATCTCCCCCGGGGAGGGAATCCCAAACCTCTGGTGCCACGGCCGAGAAGGCCCTTTCTCAGGTTCCCGCCTACCTGCCCTCAGATGGTGGGGGCAGCCAAAGCAAGGCTTCTGGGGATGAGCAGAGCGAGTGGGTGGCCCCATATGGGAGAAGCTGGTCCTTATTCTAGTGGGGTTCTCGTAACTGGCACACGCGTAGTGGTAGGTAATGTTACTTTAGCCTTTCCATGTGTTGAAAGTGCTTATCTGGAACCCATTCAGCTGGTCTGGAAGGAAGACCACTGTTGCGGTCATCCCCATGCTGAAGAAGGGGGTTTTGCAGTGAAGGGGGAGAGAGAGAGAAGCTTGTCTAAGGCTACCCTCTGTGTCCATGGCAGGGATGAGATTTGAGCCTATATTTGCGGCTGTCAGCGGAGCACAGGATGTGTCAGGCGCTGCACAGAGGGACAGCTGGAGGTCCAGGGTTGGGCTTAGTGATCGTTTGACTGCCAAATCTTCCCCGGTTCAGTGGTGGTTTTGGGCTGGCCTTCTGTAATCATTTCAGCGCATGCAGCATGTGGTCACTCCGGTCTGACTGCCACTCTTCCCAAGTCCAGCCTAGAAATGTTTGACATGGGCTCTTTCTTGAGCCTGCCTGCTCCACCTGAGATTTGCACTCAGGCCTCTTGTCGAGATCGGTCAGGGTGTTGTTGTTGTTTTTTAATTTGCATAAGGACTTGGATTTGTCTTGTTTCTTAAAGCTTGACCGGCTCTCTCTTGGTCCAGCCTCACCCCCCTGGAGAGAGTCTGCAGTGTTCAGGCCTCTTTCTTTCCCCGTCTCGCAACACCAGTCTCTTCAAACTGGCATAATTAGCCCTGTGGATTTTGAAATAGCCGGTGCACAGCCGTTGAGGTTGGGTGCATAGTTGGTACCTTGCCTCTGCCATGAGCTCACAAACTGGCTGGCTGCTGGCATCCTCTGCAATGTTGGGAGGATTGCTGATCTCCATTATACGGTCGTTGCAAGGGCAGTGGCATGTTAACGGTTTAGAACTGGCCAGCTTTTTCTTTGGCTCACCTTCTATTAGTCCTTGTTTCACACGGCTTTTGTCTGTGTGGGTCCCTTAATCCTTAGCATAGCCTTTTTCACCAGCGGGAAAGTGGATTGGTTCCAACGCGGTGTTGGTTTTGATTGCCGTAAGCCAGGGGTGTCAAATATAAGGCCCGGGGACTGGAACCTACCTTTCTGGGACTCTTATCCGGCCCATGAGCAACTCGTACAAGGGAGGAAGCAGGAAGCTGCTTGGGGGGTGGGGGGGAGTGAGCAGAGCCACTCCCATTGTGGCTTCGGCGCAGCGGAACAACCTCATCTGCAGCAGTCAAGCAGAACTCCTTCGCTTCAGGGGCAGCCTCACTGGCAAGTTGGGAGCCACCCCAGCTGCATTCGTGCTGGATCAGGGTTCCGAGGCGAGGTCGCACGCCTCTCTGTTCGAACTGCAGTTCCAGGGATGCTATCCCAGATGGTCGCATGAATCAGTGTTTGCACATGGGGCGTGCAGACGATCCTCTGCTGGGACCTGCTGGCGGCCAGCATCGCTGCCATATTTGCACACACACACACACACACCATGCGGTAGCTGTGCTTTGGCCCATGGGGGGGGGGGCAGTTCTTTACCAGTTTTGTTCCACATATCAGGGGCCTAGTCCTGTCACCGAGCACGTGAGTTGGTGGCCAGGCCTTCCTCCCTCATGGACCACCCGGTGTCCCTCAGCCCTAGGTGACTGCTGCTGCGTGAGCATCTTCATGCAGCAGCCAGTTTGGTGTCGTGGTTAAGCATGCGGACTCTAATCTGGGAGAACCGGCTTTGATTCCCCACTCCTCCACTTGCACCTGGCTGGATGACCTTGGGCAAGCCGTAGTTCTGATAAGAGCTGTTCTTGAGAAAGAGCCGTTTCTGTCATAGCTCTTTCAGCCCCACCTACCTCACAAGGGTGTCTGTTGTGGGGAGGGGGAGGGAAAGGAGTTTGTGAAGGGTGGGGGTATAAATCCAATCTCTTCTTCTCCTTCTTCATCTTATTGGGCTTTACTTGGCCTGGGTCCCACCATGCACCTGGCCTCAGACCTGGGCTGCCACAGGCAGGGGGCTAGTTCAGATTGACTTCCCAGTCCCCTTCCGTGGTGGCAGGGGGGAGCTCCCAACACCCAGCCACTTTGGTGTAGTGTTTAAGTGTGCAGACTCTAATCTGGGAGAACCGGGTTTGATTCCCCCACTCCTCCACTTGCACCTGCTGATGTGACCTTGGGTCAGTCACAAGCTCTGGCACAGCTGTCCTTGAAAAAGAGCAGTTTGTGTCAGAGCTCTCTCAGCCCCACCTACCTCACAGGGTGTCCGTTGTGGGGAGGGGAAGGGAAAGGGGTTTGTAAGCCGCTCTGAGACTCCAAGTGAAGGGCGGGGTATAAATCCAATCTCCTCTTCTTCTCTTCTTCTTCTTCCCTGGGGCTCCAGCTCACAGCATTGGCAGCGGGAGTGGGCTGGGGAAGGGGTTTGCCCCCATGAGGCCTGGCAGTGAGGACACCAACTCAGAGCTTACCGGTTGCTGTCTTTTATGAAGTTTATATTCTCCGGTACCTGGCGTTATGTTTTATGGCACCCATGGCCCAGCCCAACAAAGTCACATCTATGTCCGATCCGGCCCTCGTAACAAATGAGTTCGACACCTCTGCTTGTAAGCTGCTTTGAGAGCCAATCTTTGGCTGAATTTTGGGTTCCAAATATGATTGGGTGGGGGGGGGGGGGTAGGTTATTTTCTTTAGATTATTTGTTAATGAGTAATAAAGTGAATGCAGTGCTTTGAACACTCTCTGAAATGTTTTATAAATGCTGTTTTCTACCCTGGTCAAGTGGCTCAAGTGGTTAAGACGCTGAACTGCAGGCTGTGGAAGGTCGGTAGTTCAGCAGTTCGAGACCCGAGTGTGCCGCAGGACGGAGTGAGCTCCCGTCTCTAGTTCCAGCTCCTGCCAACCTAGCAGTTCGAAAGCAAGAAATTGCAAGTAGATAAATAGGTACCCCTTCGGTGGGAAGGTAACAGCGTTCCGTGCGTCTTGGTGTTTAGTCATGCCGGCCACATGACCACGGAAACGTCTTCGGACAGCACTGGCTCTTCGGCTTTGAAACGGAGATGAGCACCGCAACCCTAGAGTCGGATTCGACTGGCTTTCGAGCAAGGGGACCTTTACCGTTACCTTACCCTGGTCTTAACGACAAAGATGATGCAATCACCCTCAATGAAAGCAGATTTGAAAGGGGGCTGTTTCCAGAGCAGCAACTCATGCAGAGACGCAGCAGGCAGCATTCTGTGTGGATCCCAGGAGCCTGTCCGGTTACACTTCTCTCCCAACCGCGGTGTGTGGCTGGCAACGCAGCACTGTGTTTGATCACGGAAGCAGGAGACTTCGTGAAAAAGGCCAAGTATAAATGAAGTAATAAAGAGATGGTTGTTAGTGGGCTCTAAAAACCTTCTTTTCCCCTCCCCCCAGATCGTCAGTTCCTCAATCTGCAGCTCAAGCCGCACACCAGGTTCTGACCGCAACCGCTGCAAATCAAGCCAGCCAGGTATCTCTTGCGTCCTGAACTCTTTTCCTCTCTACAAGCCAGGCAGTGTGTGTGTGGGGGGGGGGGTGTTTGAGCTTCCTCTCTGGCTGGGTGTTTATCTGCCTCGCAGCTCCTTATCCTCCGCGCAGTCTCCAGAGCCCCATTCAGCGGAGCTTTGAATCGCTCTCCAGCCTTTTATTTGTTTGTTTGCTTTTTTCTAGCCGCAGCTTCCAGCATGCGAAGAGCTTTTAAACGCTCCTATGCTGTAACGTGCACACGTAGCCCCCATTCTTCAGAAAAGCAAACTCTTAAGGCACAATCCAGTCTTTAAGCACTCCAGGTCACTGTTCCCTCTAAGCTGAGTTAGTGTGAGCCAGCTCACAGTTTTTTAGCCCCTGGCTGGCTCACACATTTTTGTCTTAGCTCAGGAAGCATGGCTGTAGAGCAAGCTAATTTATGCAGCAGGCAAATCGCTCGCTCACAACTTTAATGCCAGTAGCTCACAAAGTAGAATTTTTGCTCACAAGACTCCACAGCTTAGAGGGAACATTGCTCCAGGTCTCCTTCATCCCCACAGCTGAGCCAAGCAAGTACTTGCATCCTGTCCATTGCAGCCCATAGGATGCAGGCGCTTAAGATTGGGTGGCTAATGTCCCGGTTCTGTAAGCAAACTGTGGGAATTTTGTCCGTTGACTACCAGCTACGGTGCCGTAAGATCTGCCTCATTCTCTCAGTCTCATTGCTGGGGGACGCCACGGCATTGCCTCCGTCTGTATTTCCCTGCCTGGTTGTGTCCCGACGAGGGTGGGGAAATCGCTAATTCAAGGAGGGACAAGATTGATTCCACTTGCCTGTACTAAGCTTGGAGCTTCGTTTGGGTTTAATTTTTATTTATTTATTAAGCTCTATTTATCAGGCTGCCCTTCCCTGCAAGCAGGGCTCAGGGCAGCTTGCATCGGAAGACAAGCGCAATAAAACATAAAATCAAGAACAACTTTAAAATACTTAAAAGTGTCAGCAACATGTCGCCTATTATCCACGATGGCGGGAGAGATCTCAGAACACACTGGCTCTTTAGGGTGGAGGGGATGTGGAGGAGTGGGGGGGGGGGGATAGGAGAGTGCCAGACCGTCGCTGCCCTCAACCCAAATGTCCAATGGAATGTCCATGGCCGGCTCGCTCGCTAGGCAAACTAGGCGTTCGCCTAGAGCGCGCCGGCCCTTAGGGGCGCCAAACTGCCCCCGCCAAAAGCCCCCCTGCCATTGCATTTCCGTGGCTGGGTGACCCCCGCTGCTGCCGCCCACTGCCTCTTTGGCCAGCTAACTTCTCTGCCTGTTCCCTCGGCTTCCCAGTGGAGTGCGAGCACTTCTCCTCCTCCTCCTTGCGGCTGGGGACTGGCAACTGCAGCAGGAGCAGCAGCAGCAGGGCCAGGGGAACAATGGCTTCTGAGCGCCCCCCCGGTCAGCCTCTTCTCCGGGCGCCTTGACAAGGGGTGCCCAACTGCACCCGCCCCGCCCCCCGCTGGCTCTGACCGGGTGGCCACCGCCGCCTCTTTGGCCAGCTAACTTCTCAGGAGAAGGAGCAGCAGCACGGGGGGGGGGAGAGAAGGGGAAATTGGTGGGCGCATGGGGGGAGGCACCAGAAGGGATCCTCGCCTAGGGTGCAAAATAAGCTGGGGCCGGCCCTGGGAATGTCCCTGCAGGACAACACTCTGGGAGCACAAAAGTGGGCACTGTCATGGCTTCCCTCAGTGGGGAGACTGAGAGAATGAGGCGGAGCTTGGAGCATCCCAGCTGGCAGTCCCAAAGGACTGGCCGTGTGCAATTCCCGGGAGGCAGGGCTCTGATGGGTTTTGTCCCCATGTGGACTGCTTGCATTCCAGCCCAGCCAACTAGCTTGCATGGCGTGTAATTGGTTGCCCGTTGTCCATGGCCCCATAGTGCTCAGATCTGTCAGTCTGAGACTCTTTTGTTCCCCACTGCAAGCTAGACCTTCTAGGGTTGTTAATGGAATGGTAAAGTGTTGTAAAATAATTTGAATGTTAAAATGCTGGCACGGTAAGCATTGAAAAGATGGTTTGGAAAATGAAAGCCAAAGAGAAAGAACAGGAGCTGTGGAACGCCACGTTTGCAAGATCTTTCTGTGTGGTGTAATTGTCTCCACACACTCACACCCCAGTTTAGAATCCCCGGTGTGGGTTAAAATGTTCCCACTTTGCCTTTACACTTAGGGTAGAAGTTGGATTTGCCAGGATTCCTTTGGAGTTGCCTCAGCCAGTAGCTACATCATCTCTTAAGGCAAGAGTCCCCAACATGGTGCCCGTGGACGCTACGGCACCTGCCAGCACCTTTTTTGGAACTCACCAAGCGTTTTTAGAAAGTGGGTGGGGCCATGTAGGGTTGTTGCCCACCAGGGTTCTGATAGGCCAAAGAAGATTGGTTGTGCAGACTAAAATAAAATTGTTTCAGTGGCAGCTGCCACCACAGTATTTGTTTTATTCTCTCTCACCTCTCTGTCCCAGTTTTTAGTTACCCCGCTTCTCCCGGGCACTTGGGCTTCCTCTATGTCTCTGTCTCCCCTGGCAGTCATTTTGTGGTTGGCTCCGCCTCCCGTGGCAGCCATTTTGTGGTTGGCCCCGCCTCTTGCAGCAGCCATTTTTGTGATTGAGCTCTCACTACTCCGTGCCAGAATTCCAAAAGGGGCCCATATGCCAAAAGCGGTTGGAGACCCTACCTGGAGGAGTGGAGGTGAGAGAGACCTGCCAGGCCCAGGCAGAAAACTTTTTCCTGCAAAACCAATGGAAGCTCCCAGGATCCCCGCCATTCATCTGCCGTTGGTCCTGACCGTCATACCCGTCATTTATCTCTGTTGTGTCTCTCTCGCATTCGCTGTTATCTCTTAGTTTGGAATGCAGCTGGTCGGGCGCTGGTGGCCCCGGCCTCCTCCTGGCATCTGGGCTGGCCTGCCTGTCCTTGATAACTGGGACTATCCTGTTCTGAAAGATTAAGCTTAAAACAAAGCAAAAGCAGAGAAGGTCACTAATGCATCCAGCGTCCTTTTTTCTACTTTCACCCTTTCCATCATTGTGGAACAGTGCTGAAGGGTCTTAATCCATCTCACAGAAACACGAGACCCTGGGTCTGCAGAAATGGGCCGATCAGGCCTCTCCTGCAGTTTTGTTTCTCTATGTCTTGCCTTTTAGGTTAGCGTTAGTTTGGGGTTTCGGCCTGGGCCCAGCAGGTGTCTCCGGCTGGAACGGTGGCCCTTCCCTTCCTTGTGATGTGGATCAGTTGCTGCTTAAGGGCACCATGTGGTTCAGTGGTTAGAGCAGAGGCAGGTAACTTGGTGGGGATGGGTTCTGCATGCAGAACTTTCCATCCAGCCTTTGAGCTGGTTGGCAGTTTGTTGGGAGCACCTTCTCACAGCTCATCCCAAAAGTGTGTTAAGCAACCAGAGAGCCGTGAAGAACAAGCGTGGAAGAGAGGGCCACAACGAGCAAGAGCTCCCCAGCTGCAGCCCCCAGCTTCACGAACAGGAAGAGCCAGGATCCAGCGCAGAGCTCTGTGGTTCTTCCTTTCCAAAGAAAATTTGCTTTTTGCAAGAGGGTCATATATGCAGCTTTAAGAGATACATTTGCATTCAGTTCAGAGGCCAGGACATTTTAAAAAGGAGATTACAGCAGCAACTTAAAAAATTTTAATTTAAAAAACTTAGTTTTCTCGCCCCAGCTGTTTTATCCATCACAGCTGAGCTCCCAAAGCCCTTTCTCCCGCTTCCTCCGCGACCAAACGGCTTTGCTTCCTCCATGCTTTTAGGTTCCTCTGGCGGGTTCCCTCGCGATGCAGCCTCCACCCACCTCCGCGTCCTTACCGGGTGTCGTCAGCACATCCACCAGCCAGACCACTTCAGGCAAAAAGAACTCAGGTCGGTTCCCTTCATGTGGAAGCATGGTTTTTAAAAATGTGATAAACTGTTCACAGTTTATGGGGCATCATTCAGAACAAAGCAAGAAGGGAAAAGTGGCAGGAATCCACGGTTTTGAGGGGAAAAATATTATTTTCGTTGTTATTTGCATGCCACTTTCCCAGCATGCAAGGTGCTTTGCAAGGGAGAGGCCGCGGCTCGGTGACAGAGTGTCTTCTTGGTATGCAGAAGGTCCCAGGTTCAGTTTCCAGCATCTCCAGTTAAAAAGGGTCTGGGTGACGCAAAGGCCTGAGACCCGAGAGAGCCACAGCCAGTCTGAGTAGACAAAACAGGACTGACCGTGATGGGCCAAGGCTCTGATGCTGTGTCAGGCAGCCTCATGTCTTCGAGGACTACTCTGACCAGGCTCGAAAGCACTGGCGCTCAAAGTGAGTTTGGTCACCGAGTGCCAGGATTCGAACCCCAGCTTTCCTGCACACAAGTGCAGCGCTGTGTGCAGTGCCTTCTGGGTATTGCCCAGAGTGCGCACTGCACGGTTCAGGTTGTGACTGGATTCTGATAACTTCCCGGCTCACCCATCAGAGTGCAAACAAAATTAAGAGGTTTTGTCTCCTCCCGTATTTCTGCATGCAGGGAAGCATCGGCATAAGATGGGCCTCTGCCCCAAGGAACTTACAACCTAAATTTGGGTGTGCAGGAGCAGGAACAGAGTGGGTGATGAACACCCATGTTGAATGCATTAATGATTCTGCGTACATTTGCTCCTCATCCACAATGAAACATAAGAGGTTAGGCTTGAAGGCTTCAAAGAGCAGTGCAGAACTAGATCAGTTCTACTGCCCTTCCAGGCTTACAGCCACTTTCCATGTTCAGGCTAATCTGTTTATTTTTATACCATGTAAGGTGTAAGGTCATATGAACAGGGGAGAACAGGATTGGGGCTTCCAGAAAGGCAGAGAAGGTAGTGAACCTCTAAGGACAGAAAGTCCAGGAACCTGCTGTAGGACTGACTGAGTAAAGAACCACCATTTACAGAGCTGCTTGTGGCACACGTTTGAAAGGCAGATTATGCATTTTAATATAAGTGCTGGAATCCCTCCCAGGCTGTGTCGATGCAATTTTAGATGTCTTACACGATCACAGGGACTAGAAACTTGTTTTAAAAACCCAATAGCTGAGATTCTTGGGAAGTGGCCTTGTACTTAAGGGGCCGTGTGAACAGTGCCTTTCCCCAAGCCTCCTACTTTGGAATGCCTCGGATTCAGTGTATTCCAGTTTCTTCCTTGCTGCCGTTGTCGCCCAGATCTTTCAAAAGCAAGCTCTGTTGTAATGTGTAGCACACAAGCGACAAAGCCAGTCACGTGGCTCTCAGAAAGCTCCAGGCCTGGACAACAGCCCTTTCCCCATTGGAGTAGATGAATTAAAATAAAATGAGCCACTGCTTTCTTGAGTGAGCCGGAATGGTCAGATTTGAGCCTGTCAATCATTTTCTGTCTTTTGTGAATACCTGTTGTTATGGTGATGATTTCGAGAGAGATGTTTGTCAGGGATCTCTCAAGTAGCTTTTGTATGCAGTAAAAAAAAATATTGTCTTCTGGGAGCTTATGAAAGGCAGCTTCTCTCTCTTCCAGGACAAATCCAGATTTATTAAGAACATAAGAACATAAGAGATGCCAATGTTGGATCAGGCCAAAGGCCCATCCAGTCCAACACTCTGTATCCCACAGTGGCCAGAAACACCAGTGCCATCAGGAGGTCCACCAGTGGGGCCAGGACACTAGAAGCCCCCTCCCACTGTTGACCCCCCCCCCAAGCACCAAGATGACAGAGCATCACTTGCCCCAGAGTCCCTATCTATACCTTGTGGCTAATAGCCACTGATGGACCTTTGCTCCATATGCTTATCTAATTCCCTTTTGGAGCCGTCCATGCTTGTAGCTGCCACCACTTCCTGTGGCAGTGAATTCCAAGTGTTAATCACTCTTTGGGTGAAGAAGTACTTCCTTTTATCCGTTCTAACCCGACCGCTCAGCAATTTCATGGAGTGCCCACGGGTTCTTGTGTTGTGAGAAAGGGAGAAAAGTACCTCTTTCTCTACCTGCTCTTTCCCATGCATAATCTTATAAACCTCAATCATGTCACCCCTCAGTCGTCGTTTCTCCAAGCTAAAGAGCCCTAAGCGCCTTAACCTTTCCTCATAGGGAAAGTGTGTTCCAACCCTTTTATCATTCGAGTTGCCCTTTTCTGCACTTTTCCCAAAGCTATAATATCCTTTCTAAGGTGTGGTGACCAGAATTGCACACAGTATTCCAGATGAGGTCGCACCATTGATTTATATAGCGGCATTATGATATTGGCTGATCTGTTTACAATACCCTTCCTAATAATCCCCAGCATAGCATTGGCCTTCTTTATTGCAGTCACACACTGCAATATTGCCCCGCTTTGGGTAACTAACCGTACAATCCTTAGGAGAGTTACTGAATGAATGGACTTAGACTGGAGTAATTCTCCTTAGCACTGTAACAGTTTCACCTGAAAGATCGAGGCAGGTGGCTGTGCTAGTCTGTCCGTAGCAGGAGAAAAGAGCAAGAGTCCAGTAGCACCTTCAAGGCTAACAAAATCTGTGGCCGGTGAGGAGCTCGCGAAATCTACTACCCTGCCACAAACTTTGTTAGTCTTTACGGTCCTGCTGGACTCTTGCTCTTTTCCACCGTTACAGCTGAAGTCTTTATTTTTACTCACCAATGATGTACAAGAGACATCAAAATTGCTGGCTTAGCCGGGCGGGGACTCCAGGAGAGGCAGAGACCTTCCCTGGGCTCCCTGGCACGCGTCCACTCATCTGGAACAGTCCCGTGAGCCTCGGCAGCGGCAGCAACCGCTGGACCGGTGCTCGAAGGGGAACCCCGTCAAAACGGCGGCAGCCCAGGCTGGTCCGAATCAGCGGGGGTGGTGACGCTTTCAAACAACGCCACGGCTCCACTAGTCATCATCGCCGAAGTTGGGCCGGCCCAGGGAAGGAGAGGTAGTTGTTCGGTTAGTTGACGCTAGGACCAGTGTTCTTGAGCTTGAATTAGTCTGTCAAATGCTGTCCAGTTTGGCATATACGGTGGCATACCTTAGAAGTTTCCTAGTGGGTTGACATCAGTTTTTAATGCAGGAGCCCCTAGATTAGGCAGACAGAACCTAATCCCTACCAGGAGAAAGGCAAGGTCACCATTTAAAAATAAATACAAGAGAAGAACTGGCCCATGGTGACGACCCCCCCCCCCCATCAGCTTCTAGCTTCACTGCAGAGTGAAGATTTTTCCCCGTGTCCTCCCCCCCCCCTCCAGTCATAGTTCAACAGACAACCAAGACGAACACAGTGGCTCCCAAAGTCATCCTTTAGGTTACGCTTGGGAATAACTTTTAAAAAATAAGCCCTTGATAAAATGTGTTCATTTGATTAAATGTACTTTCCTCCCCTGCCTGGGCTCCCAAGTCAATACAGGAAAGGAGAAGCACGGATGTGAGTCCAAACGGGGAAAACAATAATCGTAGAAAAATAACTAATTAACTCTAAACAAATCTTCTTTTTAATATACCAATTTACTAAACACATAAACATCCAGTAGTAAAAATAACACCTCTCTGTCCATTTAACAAAATAATTTACACAGTGCTAGTCTACTGATTAACAAATCCCTTTAAATCGCTATATTCTCACAAACATATAGAAAAGCTAATAAGTACTAGGTAAAGGTTCCCTTGCTCGAAAGCCAGTCGAATCCGACTCTAGGGTTGCGGTGCTCATCCCCGTTTCAAAGCCGAAGAGCCAGCGCTGTCCGAAGACGTTTCCGTGGTCATGTGGCCGGCATGACTAAACACCAAGGCGCACGGAACGCTGTTACCTTCCCACCGCAGTGGTACCTATTTATCTACTTGCAATTTCTTGCTTTCAAACTGCTAGGTTGGCAGGAGCTGGAACTAGAGACGGGAGCTCACTCCGTCATGCGGCAACTCGGGTCTCGAACTGCTGAACTACCGACCTTCCACAGCCTGCAGTTCAGCGTCTTAACCACTTGAGCCACCACAGCTCCCAATAAGTACTAATAGCGCAATAAAGCTAAGAGGTGTCCTTTTTCAAGTATTATAATGCTGTACACTTTGACAGTGCATGAATACTTCTGTTTCGTAGAATCAAAAATATCTTCACTCCCTCACGCCTGGCAAAAAGCCTTACAGTCTTACCTTCTTAGCTATGTTGCATAGTGAAGATGTTTTTGATTCTGGGAAGATAAGGCAAATGTCAGCGATTAAAGGGATAAGAGATTGAAGGCTTTTTTGAGTTGACTTCTAACAAGCAGACCCGTCTTTGAGGAAGTTCTACGGAACAGGTTCTCCAGCTAGCCCCTGATACGATTGGAGACTGCCTTTTCTTGGAGAAAAAGCCTCTCAGCATCAACTGAGACAGACTTTGTGTTTGGGACTCATTTCTCACAAAGCATATAGAAGAAGAAGAAGAAGAGAGAAAAGATTGTCATTCGTTTATTACGGTCAGAGACCCATTAAACAACATACAGAGAGAAGAGATTGGATTTATACCCCGCCCTTCACTTGAAGTCTTAGAGCAGCTTACAAACTCCTTTCCCTTCCCCTCCCCACAACAGACACCCTGTGAGGTGGGTGGGGCTGAGAGAGCTCTGACACAAACTGCTCTTTTTCAAGGACAGCTGTGCCAGAGCTTGTGACTGACCCAAGGTTACATCAGCAGGTGCAAGTGGAGGAGTGGGGGAATCAAACCCGGTTCTCCCAGATTACACACTTAACCACTACACCAAACTGGCTCTCTTGGAAATAAAAGTATTCATGCACTGTCAAAGTGTACAGCATTATAATACTTGAAAAAGGACACTTAGCTTTATTGCGCTGTTCATTAGTATTTATTAGCTTTCCTATACGTTCGTAAGAACATAGCAATTTAAAGGGATTTGTTAATTGGTAGACTAAATGATTTTGTTAAATGGACACAGAGGTGTTATTTCTACTATTTCTACTATTTGATATTTATGTACTAAGTAAATTGGTATATTAAGAAGAAGATTTGTTTAGCGTTGATTAGTTATTTTTCTACGGTAATTGGATTTCCCGTTTGGGCTCCCACGTCAGCCCAGGCAAACGGGCCCACCACCAAATTGGGCCAAGCGGAAGCCGTCAGCACCTTTTAAGCATCTGCAGGCAAAGCGGCCCCTGGAACCGAAAGGCCTCTTTAGGCGCTCCTCTGAAGAATCTGCAGTGGAGGGGGGGGAGATCTACAGAATGGGCAACGCTGCAGAGGAAGCTCTTCTGCTCCTTGAGCCAAAGGGTTCTTCCCCAGGACTCATTGGCCCGTCACATGACCGGCTTGTTCCTTTAGACTGGGGGTGTCAAACATGCGGCCCGGGGGCCAGATCAGCCCCCCCGGAGGGCTTCTATCAGGCTCCTCAGTGGACCTGGCTGTCTTCTGCTTCTTCTTCCAGTTCTGCTGCTGCTGCTGCGTCATTGTAGGTTTGCAGCTTACAGATACACACCTGAACAGCACACTCAGGATTGCAACAGCACAGACATTTTGATGCAATAATTCAGAGCAAGACGTGTCAGTTATCAGAGGCGGTTGAATAAACCAAATATTGCAAGAGTGGCTAATGTTTTAAGTATGCTTTTATTTTAAGTAAAAGAAAACCCTTTGTGTCTATATCTCCGCTACCTGGCATTACCTTTTAGGACCCACATAGCCCAGCCCGACAAGGTCTCATTTATGTCAGATCCAGCCCTCATAACAAATGAGTACGACACCCCTGCTCTAGACTACCCCCTACTTCTGTGGCTGCTTCTGTTAATCACTGCTGGCCTCTGTTGACTTTTATTGTCCTAACTCTTTATCTGGTTAAATGTAACTGCTACGCTAAGCGGATTTGGAAGGCGACTGGGAAGACTTGTGCTGGGAAAAACCAAGAGTCGAATGCAAGAGAGCCTTTGTATTGTATACAGGGATTGGTTATTCGCCATCTGATTGTCTTTAATGTTCTATGTTTTAACTGTTTTTATCTTGTTGTATCTGTGGTTGTACATCACCCAGGGCCCTGCAGAAGCAGGGGTTGGGAGATTCATAAATACAATAGATAATAATATACATACTCTGTATGCATGCCTGTGTCTGCACAAGTGCAAATACTCTCATTATTCCATAACTATCACTGTGTTTTCAGGCCAAGGGACAACGAAGACCGCTGCATCCGTCACTTCATCTGCTGGGGCTCCAGCCCCACCAACTGCTTCCCAGTTCAGCAAGGCGTTTGCATTTCACTCCTCAGGGTTTGTATGGGCAGCATGCTCCCCCCCCCCACTCTTGAGTGTGCGAAAAACAGTTTTCTGCAGTTAATCTTCATTAGCCTTTGACTTTGGTCCGCAGCCCCCCTCCCCTCCTGCTCTTGAGTGTGCGAAAAACAGTTTTCTGCAGTTAATCTTCATTTGCCTTTGACTTTGGTCCGCAGCCCACTTCCGTGTGATGTAATCGCACACCGTGACCTCAGTGACAAACTCTGTCCTTCCCTACCGAGATGCTTCGGTGTCTCTTTCAGCTTATCCTTCCTCGATCCACTGAGATTCCCAACCCAGAACCAGCACGAACAACACTGTGCGAGAAGGGCCGGTGTGCAGTTTGGGCCCTGTACTCAAGCAAGACCAAAATGTGCACTCTTACTTGGCAGGAGTTCTCTTGTCCTGGAACAGTAGCCGTCCTATTACAAAGGAGTTAACTTGTGCCTTAGCCAGCAGATTAAAAAGAGCCATTATCCAACAGCTGCTCAGGAAAATTAGCAGGTAGGCTGTTGGCAGCTACAGAAGTCAGAGACCAGAGGCCCTCTGTAAAATCACCACTCTTCATTGAAAGGAGGGACAAGGCTTGGAAATAACTTCTGTACCCCTGGAGCCACTGCGGAAAAGGCCTCATCCCATGTACTGCTGTACGGCTTTCCAGTGTATTGCTTGGGGCAACTAGCTACCTTTTGAGAGAACATACATTATTTCACTATACTCTGCGCATATAAAATCTAGGTTTTTTAAAAAATTATTTATTTAAAGCATTTATTAGCCATCTTTCTTACTTAACAGGTGCTCAAGAGTGGCTTGCAATATGTAAATAAAATGCATAAAATAGAGTATGTAACAAATACATAAAACATAAGAACATAAGAGCCCTGCTGGATCAGACCAATGGTCCATCTAGCCCAGCATCCTGTCTCACACAGGCCTTTCCCTGATGTTGCCTCCTGGCTCTGGGATTCAGAGGATCAGTGGCTCCGACTGTGGAGGCTCCCCTCAGTCGCCATTGATAGACTGATCTTCCATGAATCTATCTAGTCCCCTTTTAAACCGAAATTTAAAATCACCGTTTAGGACTCGTCTAATCAAATGCAGGAGCTGCAGTGGCTCAAGTGGTTAAGACTCTGAACCGCAGGCTGTGGAAGGTCGGTAGTTCAGCAGTTCGAGACCTGAGTGTGCCACATGACGGAGTGAGCTCCCGTCTCTAGTTCCAGCTCCTGCCAACCTAGCAGTTCGAAAGCAAGAAATTGCAAGTAGATAAATAGGTACCACTTCGGTGGGAAGGTAACAGCGTTCTGTGCGCCTTGGTGTTTAGTCACGCCGGCCACATGACCACAGAAACGTCTTCGGACAGCGCTGGCTCTTCGTCTTTGAAACGGAGATGAGCACCGCAACCCTAGAGTCGGATTTGGACTGGCTTTCGAGCAAGGGAAACCTTTACCTTTACCTAACCAAATGCAGTCCTATTACCAACACCTTGAAGCAGATCCGGTATTCAACCGGTAACCGGTGCAGCTGGCAAAGCACATGCCGAGCGGGAGCCCGCTCAGGCGTCGATGTCAGCAGGCCTCCTCCCCCTCCCAGGCTGGTCTGCCTCATGCAAGCGTGACCAAGAAACAAGACCTGCAGTGGCAGTAATTTGGGGGGCCCCCAGAGTTGGGGGGAAAGGGCACCTCCAGACAGTGGGGCTACTAAAGGTCTGAGACTGCAGCGTGGTTAACGTCTGCTCACGATCACGAATGCTGCAGGCATGGCCTCCTCCAGAAGAGCATCTACACAGCACTTCTCTATGCATGGCGGAGCGCATGTTGCACGCACAGATCCCTGCAACAGGCGGCCTTTCCTTCATGCATTCCCTGCTTGTCAAAGAAAGGGGACTGTTTTGATACTCCATTTCCCAGAGGTCCTTTTCATTCTTAAATGAGATGGGGCTGTGCAGGCGAATGGGAGAGGCTATGTGAGTGAGCCTAGGCTTTTGTCTCTCAGTGGCTGAGTTCACCAGTGGGAGGGAGAAGGATTAGCCCACACCAGAGTGAGTGAAGAGGAGTGATTCCCCCCCCCTTGTGAGTCAATAGCAAAGAAGAAGAAGAAGAGATTGGTTTTATACCCCGCCCTTCACTACCCAGAGAAGTCTCAGAGCGGCTTACAAACTCCTTTCCCTTCCCCTCCCCACAACAGACACCCTGTGAGGTAGGCGGGGCTGAGAGAATTCTGACAGACTGCTCTTTTTCAAGGACAGCTCTTATCAGAACTATGGCTTGCCCAAGGTCAACCAGCCAGGTGCAAGTGGAGGAGTGGGGGAATCAAACCCGGTTCTCCCAGATTAGAGTCCGCCCACTTCACCACTACACCAAACTGGCTCTCAAAAGGGGAAGAACTGTTGCAGACAGAAAAGAGCAAGAGTCCAGTAGCACTTTAAAGACTAACAAAATCCATGGCAGAGTATGAGCTTTCCTAAGTCACTGCTCCCTTTTTTTAGATACACCACAGAGTCCCACTTGTCCTCCGTCCTTGTTACTGGGGCAGACTGATCCCTATTGATCAAGATCTTGCACATCAGACATGCGCTGGCTCCCCCCCCCATCCCCCCACGCACCCCCACGGACATTCCGGTGGCACAATAACAGCACATCATTGCCATGTTCAATATCCTGTCGTTCCCTTTTTTCCCCCTGTCAAAGTTCCAAAAGTTAAAAACATGGGGGAAACTACCCCGGCTTTGCTTGTTAGGAACTGGAACCTCCGATGCTGCCTTTGTGTTTTGCAATCTTCAGGGTGGCCACTTTCTTTTGCCACGGATAGATAATGCTTTAATACAAAGCCTTTCACGCGACACTCACTTTGATACTCGTGGCCACAAGAGAGCTGTGAATGTGGCCATCCAGACCGGTCTGAAAGTGCCAAAGCTCGGAAAGGGATGCTGCAGCCTGACGGGCAGATTGTGGCTCAAGGGGGGGGGGGATGCCCATAAGCTACTCGCAGAGGTGACTGAATCATCTCCGTGCCATCTGGAAGCCTCAGTTATGTAAGCAATCACACACACAAGAGCATGTGTCATAAGGGGGGGGGGGGGGGGTCACATCCAGCACATTCTAATCAGCCCTGCAAATACTGTAGTTTTTTTTAGAACGAACTAGGCTATAGATCTTGGCATCCTCAATTGTCCACCAGGAAAAGGGAATTCTGCAGTCCTTGCCACTTGCACACCTACTTCACCTGCATATTTTCTCCAAGTCCTGGAAGCAAGGGGTTAAGAAGGTGACAGAAGCCCAAGATATCTCCCCAAACACTGGAAGATGCCCCATAGCCCCTCCTTGTTGGGATCGGCCAAGAGTTAGGATGCACAGACTCTGTTCAGGCCGTGGCTTTTGGGCTCCTCACAGAAGCATGGGACGCATGCAGCCCTAATTATTAATCTCTACTGGGATTACAATACTGACCTACCCTTTAGGGCTCTTGCAAAAATTACTTCGCATCATGTACTTTAAGTGCTTGGAACACTCCAAACTACAGCACGAAGGCTGTGATGCCGAAGTTCTTTTTGGGGAAAGGATATAGATTTCCAAGGTCATAAACTAGAATTTTCGCAATGTTTCCTTGGGAGCCAGTTTGGTATGGTGGTTGGGAGTGCGGACTCTAATCTGGGAGAACCGGGTTTGATTCCCCACTCCTCCACATGCAGCTGCTGGTGTGACCTTGGGTCCGACTTAAGTTCTTTCAGAGGTGTTCTCTCACAGACAGTTCTCGGGAGAGCTCTCTCAGCCCCACCTGCCTCACAGGGTGTCTGTTGTGGGGAGGGGAAGGGAAAGGAGATTTGTAAGCTGCTCTGAGACTCCTTTGGGTAGTGAAGGGCAGAGTATAAATCCAATCTCTTTTTCTTTTTCTATGTTGGTACATTGTGATGCTTGCTGGTTGCCCTTTAGACAGCGTTTTAAAGAGATGCTGATTCAGGTCTACTCCATCATGTTGCCTGAGTATACCGTTTGAGCCCAGAACCTGTGAGAGGAAGGCAGTCTGTCATCTCCAGAGAGAGAGAGAGAGAGACCCTTGTGCTAGGCATCTGTGTCAAAGGGTTTTTGGGGAGTTTTTTTAAAAGACTGCACTGCATCCTGTCTTGGTCACCTAGAAGAGACTTTGACTCACCACAGGTGGTCAGCCAAGTGACCACCTAGTAGCGCGGACAAAGTGTTTCCAGTGTGATCGATCAAGATTTGTAGCCATGCCCTGGCCTGTATAGCCCAGGCAAGCCTGATCTCGTCAGATCTCGGAAGCTAAGCAGGCTCGACTCTGGCAAGTCCTTGGATGGGAGACCTCCTTGGAATACCAGCGGTCGGGAGGGCAGGGGCAGGCTTTATTCAGCCACCTCTCTGAATATCCTCCAGGCCCCCAGTAGGGATCAGTCCCCAGAGGTCGCCATGACTTCCAGGTGCACACACACCTGAAGTGAGCAGTGACTCATGAAAACTCATACCCTGCCACAACTTTTCAGTCTTTAAGGTGCCACTGGACTCTTGCTCTTTCCAGTGTGATAGTAACTCTTCAGGCTGGGAGATCAGCAGACTGTCTCATAATTAAGAGAACAGCATGAGGGAGCAGTTTACAGTTCATTGCATGCACACATGTGTATGAGGTATGCACAAGAGACTGCCCGGAGATTTAGCCTGGTCCTCGGGGACTTCCCACCTGGCTTCCAGCAAGACCCTGATCCCCTGAGTACATCCAAATTGTTATGTGCTTCAGTCTCTCTAAAGAGTCCGATGCCGCCTTGTGGGAGCCCTTTTGGCCGGAGAGGGAGCAGGCACAGGGCACATGAAAAGGGGGGAAGGGCTCGATCCCGGATGAAATTAAAAAACACAAACGTATAATTATACACATATTAACAGCGGCAATAATTTTGATCGCAAAGAGATGGAAGTCCAATACACTACCATCAATAAAAGAACTAAAAGATAAGATTCTGGAAATAGCGGAATTAGATAGACTGAACATGGAATTAAAACGGAAACCGGAAGAAAAATTCTGGGAAAAATGGGAACCAATTTATAACTGGCTGAAAATAAGGAAGATAAGTATAAATGACAGTTAAGCTAGTCTGATAAGGGAAAGAAAGAAGATAAAAGCGTAAGAACACTGTTTAACTTAAACCTGATACGGGGGGGAAATTGTTATGTGACAGATAAAATTCATGATGTGATGGAAACCATATATTGTTTCGATACAGTGTATTGAAGATTGTTAAGTGGTGTGACATTGTAAAAACCGAATTAATAGATTTATTTTAAAAAAAAGAAAAGGGAAGGGCTCTGTCAAAACCAGTATTGCTGTTCACCATGGGGTTAAGGAGTCTTTTGGTTACGCGGTGGCAGAAACACCAAAGAGGGTCAAAGGGCAAAGTTGGTGCTTAAGCCCGTGCTCATTTCAAAATACAGCCCCTGCTTTAAATTAAAAAAAAAAAGTGGCCAATCAGGATCAATCTTTCAGCTGGGATTCTGGGGTCGTGTGGGAAAGCGCCGGGTTGTTTCACGCTCGTTTTCTCCCCTAGGCCTGGTTTTAACTTTGGTGCCGTTCCCTCGAACCCTGCAACGCCCGGCTCTGCTTCTTCACAAGGTATGAAGACCTGTCATTAAGTGGCTGAAGAGGGACCCAGAGGTCCTCTCTTATCCAGCCTGCTGTTCTGTTCTGGGCAGGGGTTTCTCCCAAGTCAAATGGGTGGTCTGTCTAACTCAGCAGTTTCTCCAGGGTGTCAGGCAGAGGATGAAGGATTATTTGGTTAGCGGAGTGCTCAAGGCGCATAACGCAGCAGAGCCCGTTTGGGTTGTGTGTGCTGGCCAGGAACAAACTTACACACGAAGCCTCTTTATCTTTGCAAAACTAATATGAGTATTGTAAGGCACGCCATTATTCTAAACAGGATAGAGTAGAGATAGGATTCTAATCTAGTCTAACTAGCTTGGATGGATGGAGATGCAGGAGGCATGTCCAGCCCTCTTGGTGCCAAGATGGAGAAAGCTAGCATAGTGTGGAGAGAAGGTGTCGGACTAGAAGGAAGGAAGATTCCCTGGGAGCAGCGATCTACACATCAAAAGGATAGCATCAGAGCAGGAGGATTTATCTCTGACTCTCTCATAGCCCCCCTCTGAAGTCTGAGGCCAAGAGACAGCGCAAAGTCCTTCACTTCCAACAGAGGGAAGGTCTTTCCCAATGCCAGCGCCCAGGACACTGAACCTGGGGACTGCAGCAGGCCAAGCAGGCGCTGGCCACTGAGCCACAACAGCTACCGAAACGGCTACCAAGAGTTTTGCGCCAGGAGCGATTGGGTCACTCAGTCAGGCTCAGTGCAGTCATATAGAGTGGAGGCCGATTGGGAGGAGGCAAAGCCCAAGTGGGGAATCATGTGGGGACGGGGGAGGCCGCCTCTTACGGGTGGTATTTTGTGCTCCCAGAAGCCCTTCAGACAGCGGTTCCAACTATGGTGCTCGCCAACCCCTTTCCTGGCACCCACCAAGTGCTTTCAGGAAGTGGGCGGGGCCAGGTGGGGCTTTTGCCCAGCAGGGCTTCGGATTGGCTGTGTAGATTAAAAGGCATCCTGTTCGACAGAGCCTCTGGCTGAAATCTTGAAGAGTTTGCTATTAGACTTACGCGGGGCTTTTGTTGTAGAAAAAGCCTAGCAGGAATTCATTAGCATAATAGGCCACACCCTGACACCACAGCTCATTAGCATATTAGGTCGCAGCCCCCTGTTGCCAGAAGTGTGTTCATCCAGCCACACCCACCTTTTGCTTCTTATTCTGTTTACCTTGTTTGTTGTCAAAAACCAGGGGCTTTTTTTGTAGCAGGGACTCCTTTGCATGTTAGGCCACACACCCCTAATGTAGCCAATCCTAATGAGTTTCTGCTGTTGGGTGTGGCCTATTATGCTAATGAGTTCCTGCTGGGCGCGGCCAACTCGGGAACCAGCCGGAACTCCGTTCCTGTGCGTTCCTGCCCCAAAATAGCCCTGGACTTATGTATAACCTTGATCCCTGATATTTTGTTTCTGCCAACGGTTCTCTCATGACACCAGATTCGGGGATTCCTGTGTTTGAGCAGCTTATGCCCTTCGCACAGCCAGTCTGATCCTGTACTCGTAGCGTTGCCGGCTAACGTTAGGTATTTCCTTTTTTTGTCCCTTGGTAGCAGCGGCCACCCCTGCGAAAGAGCCGAGCCAGCCTGATGCATTTCCCCTTGGTGGGAATGCTAAATTTGGAGTTCCAGAGAGCCCATTTACTTTGGGGTCCACAAAACCGTCTAGCCTTTTGGGAGCCCCCGTGACGAGCAGCGGCTCCGGAGATCCCAGCCCGGCAAACGGCCAAGCGGTCCCAGCCGCCGCTTCTGTCCCCTCTGCCGCCTCCACCAAGTCGGAGAGCCTTCCGTTGAAGCCCGGAGACCCCCTGTTCCAAGGCACTGCGGCTGGGGAGACTCTCGGGAGCTTCTCCGGCCTGAGGGTGGGCCAAGCCGACGAGAACGCCAAGGCTGCCGCCGCCGCCAAACCTCCCTGTGGCACCACAGCAGGCGGACAGCAGCCGAAAGCAACCGCGGCGCCCTCCGGGTTCGCTCTTGGAACCTCTCCACAAGTCGGCAAACCAGCGGAGGCCGCTACGACCGCGGTCACAACCGCCAGCCCAGCAGCAGCAGCAGTCGGCGCGGGCACCATCTTTGGCAGTGTCCAGCTGGTCAGCACGGGGGCTCCTGGTGTCTTCAGCATGGGAGCATCATCGGGCGGCGGCAAGCCGACTTTTGCGTTCGGCATTTGCATTCCACCAGCAAATGCCCCAGCAGCGTCGTCCGCTGCCTCGGCGGTCCCTCCAGCATCATCAGCCCTCTCGTTTGAAAGTCTGTTGAGTTCAGCAGCAACGGCTGCCGCTTCTGCACCGCCTGGTAAAGGAGAGGCAGATGCCAAAACCGCCCCAGCCCCTGAAAAGCCATCTCCAAGCCCCGCAGCCCCGCCTGTACCAGCACAGACGCCGGGACAGACCCCAGAGGTCCCTCAAGAGCCACCGTCTCCAGGAGAGGAAGACTCCGTCAGCCTTGGCTCTTCTTCAGCAGCACTTGCCAGAGACACAGTTCCCTCCCCAACTTCCCACCCCGAGGTGCCTTCGCCAGTCTCCACTTTGGACCAGCACGCTTTGGTGACCTCCGCCCCAGCAAACGTAGCCTCGCCACCGGCAGAGGCAGCCAGCACGCCCCCCGCGTCCCTCCAGGCACCAACCACTGGCTCCCTGGCATTCACCGTTGCTTCCTCGAGCCCTTCTGTGTTCGTACAGCCCCCCGTTTCCAGTTCTTCTTCTAGCTCCGCATTCAGTCAGCCCGCAACAGATGCTGGGGCTACCCCTGCCGCCACCCCCGTCTTCGGCCAGCTCTCTGCAGCGACTGCAGCATCTACTCTGTTTGGCCAACCGGTTCCCATGCCGACCTCCACTGCCACCACCCAGGGAGCAGGCACCGGGTTTAACACGTCCGCTTTCGCCGCGGCAAGTACCGGCGGCTTTAGCCAGCCAGCTTTTGGACAAGCCCCAGCCTTTGGCCAGCCGGCAAACACGTCGAGCGGCTTCACTTTCAGCCAGACGGCCTTTGGCTCAACTCCCGCTTTTGGCCAGGCCGCTTCGTCCACCGCCTCAGCTTCCGGCAGCGGGCACGTTTTTGGTGTGCCATCCAGCACCAACACCACCAGTTCCTTCTCTTTCGGGCAGCCCTCTGCCACCACCGGGGGTGGGCTCTTTGGCCAAAGCAGCACCCCGGCTTTTGGACAGAGTTCCGGCTTCAGCCAGGGGGGATCTGTGTTTGGAAGCACAGCTGCAACCACGCCAACCTCTTCTGCTGGATTCAGCTTCTGCCAACCGTCAGGTAAGGAACGGGAGGGCACTGCGAAATGGGACACGTAAATATAAAGCCAAGGGATGCACAGCACCTTAGAAAGACGTATAGGTTGAATAGGTCTTTAGAAGCTGCAACCCCACGGCGTTTTGTTTACAGTTTGGTGTAGTGGAGCCAGTTTGGTGTAGTGGTGAAGTGTGCGGACTCTAATCTGGGAGAACCGGGTTTGATTCCCCACCCTTCCAACCTGCACCTGGTTGGATGACCTTGGGCAAGCCGTAGTTCTGATAAGAGCTGTCTTTGAAAAAGAGCAGTTTCTGTCAGAGCTCTCTCAGCCCCACCTACCTCACAGGGTGTCTGTTGTGGGGAGGGGAAGGGAAAGGAGATCGTAAGCCGCTCTGAGACTCCTTTGGGTAGTGAAGGGCGGGGTATAAATCCAATCTCTTCTTCTTCTTCTAAGTGCGCGGACTCTAATCTGGGAGAACTGGGTTTGGTTCCCCATTCCTCCACCTGCACCTGGCTGGATGACCTTGGGGAAGCCGTAGTTCTGACAAGAGCTGTCCTTGAAAAAAGAGCCGTTTCTGTCAGAGCTCTCTCAGCCCCACCTACCTCACAGGGGGTCTGTTGTGGGGAGGGGAAGGGAAAGGAGTTTGTAAGCCGCTCTGAGACTCCTTTGGGTAGTGAAGGGCGGGGAATAAATCCAATGTCTTCTTCTTCTCTTCAGTTTGGTGTAGTGGTTAAGTGCGTGGACTCTTATCTAGGAGAACCGGGTTTGATTCCCCACTCCTCCACTTGCACCTGGCTGGATGGCCTTGGGCAAGCCGTAGCTCTGATAAGAGCTGTCTTTGAAAAAGAGCAGTTTCTGTCAGAGCTCTCTCAATCCCACCTACCTCCACAGGGTGTCTGTTGTGGGGAGGGGAAGGGGAAGGAGTTTGTAAGCCGCTCTGAGACTCCTTTGGGTAGTGAAGGGCGGGGTATAAATCCAACCTCTTCTTCTTCTACAGAGAAGCCACCCAAATAAAACGGTTGGTGGGAAGTGCCATCAAGGCAAAGGCAATTCATGGTGTCTCCCCGTAGCATTTCCAAGGCGAGAGACCTTCAGAGGTGGTGTTGCCGTTGCCTGCCTCTGCGTAGAGACCCTGGACGCCCTTGGCGGTCTCCCATCCAAGTGCTAACGTGGGCCAGCCCTGCTTAGCCTCTGAGCTCTTACGAGACGGGTCTAGCCTGGGCCATCCCGGTCAGGGTGCTCTCAAATCATTATCCTTCTATTGTCGTAAACGTTCCTGGCCTGCTAAGCCAAGGATATTGCAGCAGGCATGTCTAATATCCAGTCCACACAGACTCACGCCACTTAGCCTCCGCGGGGTTCTCGCACTTGCTGCAGCCGACCGAACACGGCTGGGCTCAAGATCAAGCGAGGACTTTTTTAAAGTTCTTGGGGACAGCAAAAGGGGTATGCATTTCAACCCGGCTGAACCACGAATGGCCGTTTTCAGCCGGTGCGGGTGAGGGTGAACATGCGGACGTCCAGAATGTTTTGTTTTCAACTCCCTGAACCCTTTCAGAGAAAGGCAGAACTGGCACGCCCACTCCAGGGCCCCTCCCTCTGGCTGTGTGGCAGGCCAGGGCACCACCCCCTATGTAGGGGGTGGTGGCCGGGGTCAGCAGCTCCGCCGGGAACTTGCCTGGCACAGAGCCCGTGGATGGGCAAGAGGGGGTTTCCTTTGGACTACTTGTGCCCATGGGTGGGAAACAAATGAGGTTGATTCCAAGTAGGGGTCAGCCCCTTCTTAATTACCACGACGAAAAAGAATACCCTGAAAGAGTGCTGGTGGGAGAAGAGAGGCCGCCGGCCGCCTGGGGGAAGGGGCCAAAACGCTGATTGCTGTGTCGTTGGCATTTCAAGTGAGACAGGGAATTAGACCGGGAAACTCTCTTTATTTAATCAAAAAATTTCATTATTTTTCAAAGGAAGAGACGATTAACAAAGCTTGGAGCCTCTGTGCACGGGGGGGGGGGGGTTTGTCTCATTCCGCCTGGCTCGCTCAGAGGAGCCGCTTTCAGGCACGCTTGACGGAAATCCAGACCATTTATTCCATTCGCAGTACCTCTCTCCGTGTTGCCAGGGAGGGGGGGTATATTTTCCCCACTCGAGGCAGAGAAATAGCAAAGAGCCGTTTTGGCGTTCAGGCGGGCTTGATTTCCAACGTGGGGGAAGGGGAGGGAGAGGACTGAAAGCAGGCAGGCGTTCCCTAAAAGTTCAGATTTCAAAACCAGGCGCCTTATCCCACATCGCAGAAGTTAGGGAGAGTCTCCGTGTACAGCGACACAAGAGATTAGAAGTGGGCTCTTCTCCTGACACAGGCCAGGGGCGGTCCTTTCAGGCAACACTCTGGGCATCCTTAAGGGAAGGTGGCTCCGGTCCACAAAGCACAGTCCGCTAAGAGGCTCTCCTGCCCCAAGCTCCATTGCGAGAAACCGGGAGCAGGAGACCTTCCACGGTGGATCGTGCTTCATGTCCCGGTTCTAAAGCAGCCCCACAGGAAATGCCCTCCCCCCCCCAAATGCGCACACATGGCTCAGCCCAGAAGTGAGGCTTCCTCGGTTGGCCCAAGCTGGTGGCTGGTGGCTCCAGCTGTCATCTCTCCTCCTTCCTGACTTTGGAGTTAGGGATAGCACCCTCCAGGTGGTTCTGATCCAGGGACCTTTTGCTCTCGTGTGCTAAAGTGTGCTCTCTCTCCCACCACCCCACTCCCACCACCGTCCCCCCATCCCTCCTCCAGTGTTTGGTTCCAGCAGTACGGGTTCTGTGTTCGGGCAGGCAGCCAACACCAGCGGCAACCTCTTTGGCCAGGTAAATCCCACCCTTTCTGGAACAACGGCCTTGCCTGTGCGTGATTCTAGTGGGAGGGAAAGAACTTCCCCTTGTCTTCCTGGTTTCCTTTGCAGTAGATTTAGGGCAGGCACGAGTCACACACTTGGGCAGGCACTAAGTCCATCAGTCAGCTGTGCCGTAGGCAAAAGAGGTCCCCTTTGTGCATCCTGAATCTATTGCAACGATGACTTAATAGCGGCCACCAGCTGAAGTGGTTTCGAAAGGGGAGTGGACCAATTCATGGTGGTCTAGCTGCGGCCATTGTGTCATGATAGCTCAATGGGATTTCCACATTCAGGGGGAATAGGTGTGGTTGCGGGGGGGGGGGATGGAGGGGGAGGCAGTTCCTGCTTCACTGGTGGGTCTAAAGCAGTGGCTGGCCACCAGTGTTCCCTCCAAGCTGAGTTAGTGTGAGCCAGCTCACAGTTTTTTAGCCTCCAGATCACACATTTTTGTCTTAGCTCAGGATGGAAGGATGGCTCCAGAGCAAACTAATTTGTGCAGTAGCCAAGTCACTTGCTGACAACTTTAATGCCAGTAGCTCACAAAGTAGAATTTTTGCTCACTAGACTCCACCGCTTAGAGGGAGCATTGGCTGGCCACCGTTGGAAAGAGGATGCTGGACTAGGGGAGTCCGGTCTGATTCAGCAGGGCTGCTCTTAGTTCCTCATGTTGTCGTAATACTGAAAAAGCAAAGACGGCAGGGTTAAGGGATGCAAGAACGTCTCTGTTCGTGTTTGTTGGCAGCAAGAGGTGAACCCCCCCCACACACCTAGGCCTTCCTCCCGTACCAGTCTAGACCTATTGCGTGCCCGTAAAGAGACGCACTGGCTCATGTTTAGATTCCTCCTCTTCCGTTTGAACAAAACGGCCCACCGCACCTCCTCTCGCATTTCTCTTTGGCCTTTCCATAAACCCCGTGAGTTCCACAGCGGCCATCGTTAAAGAATGTGGGAGAAGAGGGCGGCCAGGAAAGGCCCAAGGAGTTAGGATAAACTTTGCAGCACATCCATCTCATACGACGTAGGCAGGGCTGGCCGTGAGTGCCCCGAGCCCACACTGTGCTTTCTCATTCATAGACCAGCAGCGGAAAGCTGCCCTGAGCAAACACCGGCTCTGCTGTCCCTATCCTGCAAACGTGACTCTGTGGAATCACACATTTCCTGCCGGGGTTCCTATCTTGCACGTGACTCCGAGCTTCCTAACACATGCCCAGCACACCATATTCCTGCCCGAGGAAGAGAGCTCTGGGTAGCGAGCAGTTGGCTCGAAGCCTTTCTCCTTGCCTTTTTCACCACTCCGGGGAGCTGCAGAAGCTGCCCAGCGGCACAGGAGTCCGTGCCCCACCCTGGTGCTGCCGACCCCAGTCTGCTAGTCACTGCAGGAACCCACCTGTCTCTTGAGTGACTCTGGCGAAGAGAAGCGCCCCAAGTTGCTTTCCTCCTTTTCTCCTACAGCAGCCCTCTCCCAGCGGGGGCCTCTTTGGTTCCAGCAGCGGGGGGAGAGGCGTCGCCTTCTTCAGCGGCCTAGGAGGAAAGCCAAGCCAGGATGCGGCAAATAAAAATCCATTCAGCTCCACTGGCACGGGATTTGGATCTTCAGCCACCCAGAGTAAGTCAGTCTTCCGGGGGGGGTGGGGGTGTTGTTGCTTTGAGGGGAATCTGGTCACAAGGGCCGGTCCGCACGCGCACATTTCATACCCTCGATAACGACAGTTCCAAGCGGTAGATTAAAAAAATAAAGTATTGTATCGCGTTGTGTGTAGTGTCACCAGGGAGATGCTAAGGTTATCTGGCCGCCTGAAGTTCTAGCTCTAGGTGGCGAGCGAGACTTATTTTGTGGACTGAGAGAGCTCTGAGAGAGCTGTGACTGACCCAAGGTCACCCAGCTGGCTTCACGTGGAAGAGTGGGGGATTGAACCCGGCCAGAGATTTTTTTTGTAGAAAAAGCCCAGCAGGTACTCATTAGCATAATAGGCCACACCCAACAGCAGAAACTCATTAGCATATTAAGCCACACCCCCGACATCACAGCTCATTAGCATATTAGGCCACACACCCATGTTACCACACTCACCTTTTGCTTCTTATTCTGTTTACTTTGTTGTCAAAACCCAGGGCTTTTTTTGTAGCAGGAACCTCTTTGCATGTTAGGCCACACACCCCTAATGTAGCCAATCCTAATGAGTTTCTGCTGTTGGGTGTGGCCTATTATGCTAATGAGTTCCTGCTGGGCGTGGCCAACTTGGGAGACAGCCGGAACTCCGTTCCTGTGCGTTCCTGCCCAAAAATAGCCCTGAACCCGGTTCTCCGAATTAGTCTGTCACTCTTAACCACTGCACCATGCTGGCTCTCTGCTCCAAGCACCGATCAGCACATGTGGATGATCCCGTTCATTGGTACATATTTCACGGTGCCTCATCTCACCCTTTCAGTGGAACGCTTTGTCCCGGGAGTCTGTTCACATGGTCAGCTGCAAGAATTCAACTGATAATGCAGCAGCTGAATGTGTGAACTCGGCTCTGAGTTCTGTAACAACTTGAAACGGTAACTGTTTCTTGGCAGCAAGATGGGAGTCAAGCTTGGACAGGCCTGCAGGTTCAAATCCTAGACGATACACCTAGTGTTAAACTTCACACCTTTTAAGGCTGAGCCCTGAGATTCAGAGCACATGTTTAATGCTAAATGTTATGGGACTTTCCCTCCCATTTTGCCACAGAGAGAGCTGAGTATAGGTGTATAGGTGAGTATAGAGGCACATTTTCGGGGGGATTTTTATGTATTATTAAGCTAGGATCAACTCCCAAAGTATCTTCAAAGTTTTTCAGAGGTTCCTTGAATGGGGGGGGGGGGGGGGGCACCACGGAGGAAAGAGGAGGAGATTAGATTTATACCCCACCCTTCACTCAGAGCGGCTTACAAACTCCTTTCCCTTCCCCTCCCCACAACAGACAGCCTTTGATGTAGGTGGGGCTGAGAGAGCTCTGACAGAAACTGCTCTTTTTCAAGGACAGCTCTTATCAGAGCTACGGCTTGCCGAAGGTCATCCGGCCAGGTGCAAGTGGAGGAGTGGGGGAATCAAACCCGATTCTTCCAGATTAGAGTACGCGCACTTAACCACTACACCAAATTGGCTCTCTGAACCACCATACAACTGCTCTGTACTACAAGGAGGAGGAGGAGGAGGAGATTGGATTTATACCCCACCCTTCACTCAGAGTCTCAGAGCGGCTTACAAACTCCTTTCCCTTCCCCTCCCCACAACAGACACCCTGTGACGTAGGCGGGGCTGAGAGAGCTCTTTAAAGAACTGTCTTTGAGAGAACAGCTCTGACAGAACTATGGCTTGCCCAAGGTCATCCAGCAGCTGCGAGTGGAGGAGTGGGGAATCAAACCCGGTTCTCTCAGAATAGAGTCCGCGCACTTCACCACTACGCCAAACGGGAAGGTTTACAGAAGTGTTTCCTGGGCCCTGGCAGATTGATGGGCTTAGTGCTGGATTTCCCAGGGGGAAGGAGCAGCAAGTGGATTGGCTGCTGGTGAAGGCACCAACCCTCGGAAGCAGCCCTTCCCCTAATCTACGATCTCTTCTGGGATCTCTTCTCTTTGAGGGAAAGACGTAGATTTTTACTGCACACACAGTGTGCACAATACCATACTGCATTATATATGTGTCACAGCAGTAAGGTAAAGGTTTCCCTTGCTCGAAAGCCAGTCGAGTCTGACTCTAGGGTCGCGGTGCTCATCTCCGTTTCAAAGCCGAAGAGCCAGCGCTGTCCGAAGACGTTTCCGTGGTCATGTGGCCGGCATGACTAAACATCAAGGCGCACGGAACGCTGTTACCTTCCCACCAAAGTGGTACCCGTTTATCTACTTGCAATTTCTTGCTTTCGAACTGCTAGGTTGGCAGGAGCTGGAACTAGAGAGGGGAGCTCACTCCGTCATGCGGCATAGTCGGGTCTCGAACTGCTGAACTACTGACCTTCCACAGCCTGCAGTTCAGCGTCTTAACCGCTTGAGCCACCGCAGCTCCGTCACAGCAGTACTAGAATTTAAAATCTGGATGGCACAGGATGCATTTTACATAATATGCCTGAATTGTCTTCTTTAATCTGATTGGCCTCTGTTGGGCATGAGGTGCTTGGCTTGGTGGGATGCTCTCCAGTTATCAGAGAGGGGACTTGAAAATGAGGCATCCTTAATTTATTTCTCAGCTGTCACGATTTTCTTAGCCAAGCCATCATTTGTGACTTGGGGTTTTTTTGGCGTTCTTGACGGGAGATCAGACTTGTCACCAGGGTCCGTTCAGAAATTGTTGTTTAGCCGTGTCTCCCGTTAACAGCAGAGCAGCTGGAAACCTGCTTTTCCTGACGCTGACGCCAGATCTGGCATTAAGTCTGGCAGTCTGGTCCGTGGCTCCGCACCCAGCCTTGCCATTGCCACCCCGCCCCCGCTGTGGAGCCACTGCCCTCTGTCATTCCCAGCTCAGGGGACTGGAAGAGAGGATCCAGTTGCCCATGAAAACACAGAGCGGGTGACTTTCAAGTTACGTGGTAAACAGGACAGGGGGGAAAGGTTCGCATGTCACTAGCAGAGCAAAGCCTGACTCCAGGGGCATCTTTGAGACCAACAAAAGTTTTATTCAGGGTAGGAGCTTCCGTGTGCAAAGCACACTTCTTCACTCTATCCAGGTGGCTGGGCTCCAACCCATCCGCGGCCTCCCAGAGAGACCCCATATGGTGTAGTAGCGAAGAGTGTCAAACGACCTGAGTCAGATTGAGGTGACGAGAGAGGAGGTCCTAAAACTGATAGACAACTTAAAAACTGATAAATCACCAGGCCCAGATGGCATACATCCGAGAGTTCTGAAAGAACTCAATTGTGAACTTGTGGATCTCCTGACAAAAATATGTAATCTCTCCTTAAAATCAGCCTCCATTCCTGAGGACTGGAAGGTAGCTAATGTCACTCCCATCTTTAAAAAGGGTTCCAGAGGAGATCCGGGAAATTACAGGCCAGTCAGTCTGACGTCGATACCTGGTAAATTGGTGGAAACCATTATTAAGGAAAGAATTAGTAGGCACATAGATGAACAAAACCTATTGAGGCAGACTCAACATGGGTTCTGTAAGGGAAGATCTTGTCTCACTAACCTGTTAATGTTCTTTGAGGGGGTGAACAAACATGTGGACAAGGGGGATCCAATAGATATTGTTTACCTTGACTTCCAGAAAGCTTTTGATAAAGTTCCTCATCAAAGGCTCCTAAGTAAGCTCAAAAATCATGGGAGAAAAGGACAAGTCCTTTTATGGATCAAAAACTGGCTAATTAATAGAAAACAGAGAGTGAGTATAAATGGGCAGTTCTCTCAGTGGAGGGGGGTAAGCAGTGGGGTACCGCAGGGATCAGTACTTGGTCCACTGCTTTTTAACTTGTTCATTAATGATTTGGAGTAAAACCATAATTAGGATGACTGTCTGAACCTGGCCACTCACTGTTGTTGTGTTGGTTTGTCAGGGAATATAAAACCAAAATCTGAAACCATGTTTGAAGTTGGTTTATCTGAAGAAGCGTGCGTGCACAGGGAAGCCTATACCCAGAAGTAAACTTTGTTGGTCTTAAAGGTGCCACTGGATTCATACTTTGTTTTGTTAACCACAGTTAGTCTTAAATACGGTTCTGCATTCTGTACAAACATGGACATCGTAGCTTACTCCTGGCTAGGGACATATGAACACCTGCCAGTTTGGCTCATGCTCTGTTCACTGATCACAAGCAGGGACGATTTTTCGAGGACTGGTTCAGTAAGTCATCAATCTGTTTGCCGGTATTCAACATGTTGCTTCACTGTATTTATTCCTAGCCATGCATTGCGACTGAGGGGTGACATGATTGAGGTTTATAAGATTATGCATGGGAAAGAGCAGGTAGAGAAAGAGGTACTTTTCTCCCTTTCTCACAATACAAGAACTCGTGGGCACTCCATGAAATTGCTGAGCGGTCGGGTTAGAACGGATAAAAGGAAGTACTTCTTCACCCAAAGAGTGATTAACACTTGGAATTCAATGCCACAGGAAGTGGTGGTGGCTACAAGCATGGACGGCTTCAAAAGGGAATTAGATAAGCATATGGAGCAGAGGTCCATCAGTGGCTATTAGCCACAAGGTGTAGATAGGGACTCTGGAGCAAGTGATGCTCTGTCATCTTGGTGCTTGGGGGGATCAACAGTGGGAGGGCTTCTAATGTCCTGGCCCCACTGGTGGACCTCCTGATGGCACCGGTATTTCTGGCCACTGTGGGATACAGAGTGTTGGACTGGATGGGCCTTTGGCCTGATCCAACATTGGCATCTCTTATGTTCTTATGACCAGTAGAGAGACCTGGGTTCAAGTCCCCATTCCTCGAAGAAGCTCACAGAAGAAGAAGAAGAAGAAGCGATTGGATTTCTACCCCGCCCTTCATTACCCAAAGGAGTCTCAGAGTGGCTTACAGACTCCTTTCCCTTCCCCTCCCCACAACAGACACCCTGTGAGGCAGGTGGGGCTGAGAGAGCTCTTGACAGAAACTGCTCTTTTTCAAGGACAGCTCTTGTCAGAACTACGGCTTGCCCAAGGTCATCCAGCCAGGTGCAAGTGGAGGAGTGGGGAATCAAACCTTGTTCTCCCAGATTAGAGTCCGCGCACTTAACCACGACACCAAACTGGCTCTCTGAACCACCATACAACTGCTCTGTACTACAAGGAGAAGGAGGAGGAGGAGATTGGATTTATACCCCACCCTTCACTCAGAGTCTCAGAGCGGCTTACAAACTCCTTTTCCCTTCCCCTCCCCACAACAGACACCCTGTGAGGCAGGTGGGGCTGAGTGACAGAAACTGCTCTTTTTCAAGAATAGCTGTGCCAGAACTATGGCTTGCCCAAAGGTCATCCAGTCAGGTGCAAGTGGAGGAGTGGGGGAATCAAACCCGGTTCTCCCAGATTAGAGTCCGCGCACTTCACCACGACACCAAACTGGCTCCACTACACTGCGCGGGAGGCTTTTGTCATTTCGCTTCGCACACCTCCCAGGATGTAGTGTGGATAAAGTAACAAAGGCAAGAGCCGTGTACGCTCCGCCCAAGCCCGCCGGAGGAAGGGTGGTGGGGGAGGGGGATGCGATCGCTTGAAAAGGGGCGGTGGGTGTTTGCTCCTGTGTGCCGTGACTCTGCTGAATCCACACCAATTGCCTGGAAGGAGCAAAGCTGGCTTTCAGTTTCCAAAAGCTTCCCAGTCATCTGCAGGAGATTCTCACTCACCGTCACAGAGTGGCTGTCCGTTACAAGGCCTGGCGTGAAGAGCAAGTGCCCACGCTACTCGGTACTAGCCACGATGAATTTTTTTGCCCCAAGGGGTTTTTATTAGGCAAAAGAGGGCTTTTTGTTCTGACGCTCCATAGAAAAAGCTCTTGACTTTCTCCCCCTCCCAGATACATCGAGTCTTTTTGGAAACAGCGGAGCCAAGACCTTTGGGTTTGGCACCTCCACCGCCACCGCCTCCTTTGGCGAGCAGAAGCAGGCGGGCACGTTCAGTTCCGGCGGAGGGAGCGTGGCGTCTCAGGGCTTCGGGTTCTCCAGCCCAACCAAAGCAGGTACTGATCCATGCGTAGATCTCGTCATAATACACAGCCAAGAGTCTTCTGAAGGCAGAGCTGTTCCCCCAGAGTGTCAGAAAGCACGCATTCATTGAGTGTTGCTGTGTTTAAGGGATTTTTTTTTAAAAAAAAATCAGATTTAATTCTGTGACCTGCAAAAATCCTACTTCAGCCAGTCATAAGGAAGGGGCCAAAAAGCTCTGCAGGGCACTGTCTCATCCACGTATGGGATCCTGTACTTCATTTCCGGATTTGGAGATCTGACCAGACGCCGTCTGCTCTTTTTGAATCTCTGTCCATACTCTTAAGGACAAGAAACCCGTTTGCCCTTTGTAACAAAGACCGGGGGCTGAATTTTACACCCATATCCATCGCAGTGTGCAGACAACCCTGCTTTTAGAGTGTCCCGAATAGCTGTTACTTAGGAGTTCAGAGCACTGTTTATCCGTTGATCTGATTCCTTTGCGGCGGCACTTCTGCCGTGTGTTCCCTGTGGTCTAAGCAAACTCTGAGGAATGCCGTTCTCTCAAGAGGAGTAACGGTATGGCAGTCCCTCCTTAGAGCCCAGAGTAAAGGCTTAACTTCATTGTCTTCTTGTGGGTTGATTAGGGTAGCTACCTTCCAAGCCAGAAACGGCACTTGTGCTTTTAAAAATCTCTGGGGAGAGAGAGAGAGGTCAGGTTCCCCTCCCTCACCCCTGACTGCCACAACTAGCTGACTTACCCAGCCCACCTCTCTGCTAGAAATGGGCACGCCTCCTGTTCCATTTGGCCGACTGGACTGTAAAACTGAGAGAGGAAAAGAGGAGGCGGGACTCGCACTGTGCTGCTGCTCTTATTGGCCGGTGGTGCCCGCTGTGCCTGCCCTGGCATTGTTGGGAGTGAACCTCCTGCTGCAGAAGCGCTAAATCCCACTTTACAAGGGCCTGTGGCGTAAGGGAAACACTGCACATGGGGAGGGGGCCTCTGCCTTTCTGGCTCTGTTGCTTGCGCATCACTCTCCACTCCCTTCGCATCGTGTCTGCTGACTTAGAACACATGGGAGATTCCAACCCAGAACAAAGCGTGTGGAGCCCATGGGTAAAATACGTACGGCGCTCGGACAGAGGCGCGTAACTAGATACCTGATCTGTGTTAAATAATTCAGTAGGAGCACTTTTATTTTTATATTTCTTTCCAGAGAGTTTGTATTTACAACCAGGCAGTATCTGTTACAGTGGCCAGGGCTGGAATTTCACCCAGGGTATTAAAATGCATCTTCCCCCCCCTCCCCCCCGCCCCAGTCAAACGGCAAAAGGGAGTTATCTGTGTTCCTGAACAGGCAAGAGACAGAAGCGCAGGACGGAAAAGCAGAAGGTTGTGGTGGGAGGGGCCTCATTTGGGGGGAGCGGATTGGGTTTGTGGCTCTGCTGCAGCCTTCCCCAAGCGGACTGGGCCAGCAGGATTGGCTATTCTCACGAGACGGTCTCCAAAGGAGTTTCTTTGGCTTCTTCCATTCGCGCGACAGGTCATATACGGGGCCGAAGGTTCTGTTCTTCCACCCCTAGAATATGCCGGCAATTCTGCCCCAAGACAAGCTGATTTCCTCGACCTGTATAGCAGGTAGAGAAAGAGGTACTTTTCTCCCTTTCTCACAATCCAAGAACTCAGGGGCCCTCCATGAAATTGCTGAGCGCTCGGTTTAGAACGGATAAAAGGAAGTACTTCTTCACCCAAAGAGTGATTAACACATGGAACTCACTGCCACAGGAAGTGGCGGCGGCTGCAAGCATGGACGGCTTCAAAAGGGAATTAGATAAGCATATGGAGCAGAGGTCCATCGGTGGCTATTAGCCACAAGGTATAGATAGGGGCTCTGGGGCAAGTGATGCTCTGTCCTCTTGGTGCTTGGGGGGGGGGGTCAACAGTGGGAGGGCTTCTAATGTCCTGGCCCCACTGGTGGACCTCCTGGTGGCACCTGGTATTTCTGGCCACTGTGTGATATAGAGCGTTGGACTGGATGGGCCTTTGGCCTGATCCAACATTGGCATCTCTTATGTTCTTATAATTGACGCCCGCTGAGCAAAGTTGCCGGCTGATGATCTGGCTCAGTGCTGCGCAGGCTTCATAAGTGTCCAAATGCCAGTTCCCTGTGAGCTCTTTGAGAGTCAAGCTCCTCTTCCGAATCTCCACTCCCTAAAGCACAGAGGGAATGACAATAGCCCAGCCTGACGTCTTTGCGTTTGGGAGGTCTCCCTCCCTCCCTCCCCACGCCCGCTTGACAGGTCAGCTCAGCTCAGCAAGCCGCCCGCCTCTAGGGTGCGATAGGCAGCTACGCTGGAGCGGCTGCGGCTTTCCTGGCGACATTAGAAATGCTACCTTAGCAACTGCTCAGGGTTTTTGTGGTGGGGGGGTGTGTTGTTTTTTTTGCAGAGAGCTGGCGGCAGCTGCTGCCGCTGGTGCCTTTTTTTGCATGCCGGCTCCAGCAGGCGTTTCTGGCCGGCTCAATTCATGTCCGGGGGATTTTTTTATAAGGACATGCCTGCAGAATCTAGCCACTCCTTTTGCAGTAAGTGCTACGGAGGGATGCATGAGGCGGCTCTGAAATCAGTCCCCTCCGCCTGTTCTTGCCTGTGCCGGCTGGGTGGGGATTTGCAGCTCTTAAGACGATGCTGTCTCTCCGATGTGGGCGGGAGGCTGAGGTCCCTCCAGAAGCTGCTTAGAGATGGATATCTGGAAGGCACTGGATGCAGGGTTGCAAATGTGATGGGTAACTCTCCAGTCTCCTTGCATGCAATCGCATTGTCTCTCGTAAACCGGCCGAGGCCTTCTTCTCACTAAGATAAGATGGCCAACCTGGGTCTGGGCTGTACCATTTCAAGCTGCAGGTTGGGGCTGCCGGCAGCGAAAGCTCCTCCATGCAAACAAAAAAATTCCCCATGCATGGAAGGCGGGTGTGACCGGGAGAATTATAATCTAGAATCCCAAGGGGATGGTTTTCTTTCTGCGAGGTTTTCTCTTTTTTTTTAATTTATGGAGGAATGTTGAATTATGTGGACCCGCCCCCCCCCCACACACACACACGCAGCATTGGTGCAGTCCAGACACAGGTTGACCTGCAGAAGCTCCCCCCAACCCCAAGACCTGGTGTTGATGGTGCAGCGGGCCGGGTCAAGTCTCACTTCACCAGCCTTAGCCTCCCCTCCGGAGTGCCGGGATGAGAATTCCAGTTTATCTTACAGGGCTGTTCTAGGAAATACTGCGATGACGGGCGCGTAGTCTGGACATTTGAAATGCTGTGTACGTGCTGTTCGTAATGCTGATGGGCCTTGCCTCGGTTGTGCATGTCGAGGGTTTAGAAAGGTGCATGCCCTCCATTAAACGCTGTGTGTATTTAGTTACAAAGCAGCCAGCTTCCATAGCAGCGGTGGAGAAATCTGTAATACATCTTGCCTCCCTAAGCTTTAGAAAAAAACGGAAGAACTGGGCTCAGCTGCCACCTCGCCCCATCGCCAAGGAACGGTGGGGGCCTTAACTCTGCAGAATGCCCCCCCCCCGATTTTGCCCTTTGCCCCCTCAGCGGACCAAGTGCCATTTCAGTGCCCAGCCTACTGCATGGCCTTCAGCAGTTGTTTACTCAGCCTGGCCTGCTTCATTGGGTGGTTGTGAGCAGTGCTCCCTCTAAGCTGAGTTAGTGTGAGCTAGCTCACAGTTTTTTAGCCTCCAGCTCACATATTTTTGTCTCAGCTCAGGAAGGGTGGCTCCAGAACAAACTAATTTATGCAGCAGCCAAATTGCTCGCTCACAACTTTAATGCCAGTCGCTCACAAAGTAGAATTTTTGCTCACAAGACTCCACAGCTTAGAGGGAACATTGGTTGTGAGGGTTTCTAAACAAAGACGAGTGTTGCATCACTGGCTGGCAATCTGTTTCGCCAGAGGGGGCGGCAGGTGGTAAAGCGAGGCCCCCACCCCCGCCCTCCAAGTGGCCGGTTGAGTCCCAGTGGAGCACAGAGTCACTTTTCCTACAACCCTCTTGGCTGGCATAAGGAAAGCTCTGGCCCCCGGGGGCTTACGATTGCTGGTACCGAACATGCCACAACCCCGTTCAAGACCTTGGCGTGGGAGGGGAAGAAGGGACCAGTCCTAGGGTTGCCGGGTCCCTTCGTCTTGCCAGCAGGGGGGTCTGGGAGGCATTCCAGGAGTGGACGGGGACGCCCCCCCCCCAACACGCTGACGTCCCCCGGAAGTGGCGTCACGGCGTGGGTGATGTCAGGGGCGACGCTGTGGTTATTGGGCAAAACTCTGTGGGTAAAATTGGAGTCAAACAATAAGAGTTTTGCCCAAAAGCCGGAGCATCACCACACGGCGTCACGCCCCCACCCTCCTCTGTTTCCCTGTCTGCCCCTTCCTTCCAGATCAGGCATCTGCAGGAGAGCCTTTGCCTTTTAGACCAGGGGGGCCCCCAGCTTTTTTGAGCCTGTGGGCACCTTTGGGATTCTTGACACAGAGCGGTGGGCGCAGCCGCAGAACGGCTGGCCACAAAACGGCTGCCGCAGCTTACCTTCAGTCACACAGTGAAGACTCTTGCGCTGCGGTGGCCAGTTGCTGCCCAAGTAACCTTTTTTTAAAAAAATCTGCAAAGCCAATCCGAAGCCTTGCTGGGCAAAGACCCACTTGGCCCGGCCCACTTCCCAAAACACTTGATGGGGGCCAGAAAAGCGAGGACCGTGTTTGGGATCCCTGGTTTAGACACATACCCCGCCGCCTACCACCATTCCCCCCCCCCCAGCGTGAGTTAAGAATTTGCTGCTGTTCCCGTGTCACGGAGAGCCAAACGCTGGATGCAGCCCAGCCGGGGTGGGGAAGGTGCTTCTGTGAAATGGCTCCAGCCCAAGGTGATTTGGGGGACCGTTCCCTTGATTTGCACGACGCGTCTGAGTGTCTCCCATCCTTAAGTTTCAGAGCGAAAGTGCAACAGCCTCACTGTGACCCTTTGCAAGCTCTGCAGCTGCAGCGACTGTCGGGAAGCCGCCCGCTTTTGTTTTCTCGGTTTGCTGCAGGGGAGAATCTAACTCGTCTCCTTTTCTCTCTCTCTCTCTCTCTCTTTTTCCTGTCTGTTTATTGTTGACTGTGATTTTTCTTTTTGTCCCTCTTTTTGCCTCTGTTTTGCTCAGGTGGCTTCGGAGCTGCTCCAGTGTTCGGCAGCCCTCCCACTTTCGGGGGGTCCCCTGGATTTGGAGGGGTGCCAGCATTCGGTTCAGCCCCAGCCTTTTCAAGCCCTCTGGGCTCGACGGGAGGCAAAGTCTTCGGCGAGGGGACAGCAGCCGCCAACACCGGAGGATTTGGGTAAGCAGGCAACAGATCTCGGGGACTTCACTTTTCTGGGAAGGGCTCGCTTTTTGTTTCATTGGTCTAATATAGCTAGGTGCTCGACGCTATTTACATAAAAGCATCCCATCATACAGTGAATAATTTATTCCCTACCACCTCATATTCTGTCACACTCCAGCATGGCCAAGAAACCGGAGTCCAAGCAAAGGGGCCGGGCTGTGTAGGGAGAAACAGGCTCAGTTCTCATGGTGGGGATCAGGGCACTGGAAGGATCACCTCCTCCCATACAAACCTGTCCAGGAGTTCCGGTCTGCTTCCAGAATGTCCCTGTCTGCAGAGTCGAGGCCCATGCCTGTTACAGAGAGCCCCTTTTCCAGGCCCTGCTTTGCCGTTCCTTCCCTGGAGAGATTCACCTGGAACCTTCATTGCCGTCATTTAGTTCGTTGTCAGGTTAAATCAGTTCCATGGTCTTGTCTTGAACAATACCTTTACGTTGTTCATAATATTCCTTTGGTGCATACGTTTTTTATGTAGTTGTAAAAAGACTATTAATGGAAAAATCTATTAATACACAGAAAGAGAATCAGTGGACATGTAGCGCGCACACACACACACACACTTGCAGGTTTCTTATTGCCTCTGGTCAAACAGGTCTTGCAGGCTCTTGAGAAAATACAACTGTCCTAGCAAACCTGTTTATCAGAAGCAAAAGTGAAAAAAGGCAGCCCTCTATGGATGGCTCTTTAAAAACAACAACCCTGCTCTGCCAGGTGAGGCCAGTGGTATTTGCAGTGCATCTGCATCAGCATCTAGAGGCCTAGAAAGGTCGTTAACATCTCTGCCACTTCAGGCTGTGAGTCACAAATGGGAAAGCGCGTTGTCAGCTCAGCCCATCCTTTACCTTTGACATTTTTATCCCTCCCCCCACCCCAGAATGATTAATACTATATTCTGCCCAATCAGCTTGTGCCTCTCACGGTGGCTTTCAATACTGTAACACCCCCCCACACACCCAAAATCTGTTTTAAAAACCAAACCATTTTCAATCAAGCAAACAAGTGAAGTAATGTAATGGTGGCAGCAGCTAATCAGCAGGGCCAAGCCATTTCAAAAAAGCAAAATCTTAGCAGGCCTCTGAAAACTCCCCAGGGCTTGCCTCCCTATAGTGACAGTTCTAGGACAGACAAGGCACAAGATCTCTCTAGGGGTGCGCACTCGGTAAGTACCAAGCAAAATAAACACCCGAAAAGTACCTTATCGGTATTTTTTGGGTATTCATTCAGCCGAATACAGATTTTATTCGGCTACTAAAATAGCCACACCCGAATACAAGGCGATATTATCCAGCTTTTATCGGCTTTTGTTCAACGCGGCTAAATGCCTTCAGTTCGCTCACAGAGTCGAACTATCGCAGCGGCCCGACTTGGCAAGTGAAATTCTCCATTATACCCTATGGGGATGCTCCCCATAGGGTATAACGGAGCCAAATAAATTCGGGTTTCCCAAATATTGACCTGAATACAATACCAATACTGGTATTTGGGAATATTTGGGGATACTGGTTTTTTTCGGGTCCCAATAGACCCAAATTAGTTAAAAACCAATTATTATTTTTTTGCACACCCCTATCTATCTCCCTCCCTCCCTCCCTCCCTCCAAGCCACACTTGAGCAGATAAGGGGCATCTTGAGCAGGGCCTCTTCCCATGATCTTTGTGCACCTGACACAGAGTGTGCAGAAGAAAGCCACCGTTCGATAATCAAGACGCATCCTACAGATGCCTGTAAAGGCCAGAGCCAACACTTTGATTGGGGCCCCAGGGCTTTTGTTTTACTCTGTTGTACCCGGCCTTTCTCCCCACTGGGGACCCAAATCGGCTTTTGCTATTATTTCCCTCTCCTTCTTTTTATCCTTGCAAACCACCCTGTGAGGTAGATTAAACAGAGTGTGTGTGACTGCTCCAAGGTCAACAAATTATGGTTCTCCAGGAACAAGTGCAAGGGACGCACCAGGGAAGAGCTAGAAAAAGAGATCCGGAAGAGGTCTAAAGGGTTTCGGATGGTGAGCCAGGATTGAGGGGTTGGGAGTGCTCTGGGATACTGAGGCAATATTAAGACAGTGGTGTGCTGGGGTTTAAATCTGACAATTCGCTTACTTGGTCCATCTGACCGTCTGTGTGTGTGTCTCTCTCTCCTAATACAGTTTTGGTGGCACAGCAAACACTGCATCCTTTGGCACGTTGGCCAATCAAAACACCCCCACTTTTGGATCCCTGTCCCAGCAATCTACTGGGTTTGGCACTCAGGGCAGTGGATTCGCCGGCTTTGGATCCAGTGGAGGAGGTAGGATATCCTGGTGGTCAAAATTACATTTGGTTCAGGAAGGGAGTGGGGATGTCTCCGTTGAGTGACTCACGCTTGGGTCACAGCATGATCGGAAGTGGGATACATTGTGATCATCTCATGGCAAGAGAAGGAAGGAGGGCTCTGGACCCAGAAAGGCGGGGAGAGAAAGAAAAGGGAAAGATCAGCCCAGAGAGAGAGGTCAGTGTATATATCTCCCTTGTAAATAATAGCCGAATGGTAGTGGCACTTCTCTAGAACATTCCACACGCTCCAAAATCAGTTCGCTCTCTGATCTGTCATTCAGAGGGTCTCCCTATCCACTGGCTGCTTTGCCTGTCAGAGCACAGAGGTTATTTGCATATGCAGCCTCATTGGCCTTTGCCTCGGAACACAGAGGTCGTTTGCATATGCGACTTGATTGGCTTTTGCCTCTAACGTTCTAAACAGTTTTGCTGTTCTGAGGTAAAATGTGTCCAATCTCCAGGTGAGGGCTGGAGATCACTCAGAATTACAACTGCTTTCCAGATGGCAGAGATTAGTTCCCCTGGAGAAAATGGTGGGCTCTGTATCCTTATATGCTGCTGAGGTGGCCCCCGTATGACAGCCAGTGTGACGTAGCAGTCAGGGCTCCAGAGCACGGGAGAGGCTGCAGGTGTGTGGGGGGGTGGAAAGCTGAAGAGTGAGGAGGAAATAAAGGTAGGTTGATGATTGGCTGGGAAGGAGATTGGGTTGCCAACTCCAGGTGGGAAATTCCTGGAGATGTGAGGGATGGAGCAGTGAGGTTTCAGGAGGCGTGGGACCTCGGACAGGTACAAAGCCATAGACTCCACCATCCAAACCAACTATTCCCTTCTGGGGAACCATTGTTGCCAATCTCCAGGCGAGGGCTGGAGATCACTCAAAATTACAACTGTTCTTTAGCTAGCAGAGATCAGTTCCTCTGGAGAAAATGGTGGACTCAGTGTCATTATACCCTGCTGAGGTCGCCACAGCAAATTGACACTGAGTGTCCAAGGCCGGGGCACCCGCCCAGAGCCTCTTTCTAGATGCTGTTGTATTTATTTCCACAACGGGCCTTTTTCCTAGTATATATATATACATATATGTATATGAGCCTAGTTGCAAGCAAAGGAGATTCTGGGGACAGGCAACGCATTTGGGGACAGAACCTCTGAATCGGAGGGGTGTGGCTTCAAGGCACCCTCGTGCCTCTCTGATGTGTGCTCGCTATGTAACTTGGCCAGTAATCCTCTTAATTTTGCATTGTTGCCCTCCTGCAGGCTTTGGCTTTGGATCATCGAACGCGTAAGTCCCTATCACTGCCTCGTGTCTTTCTTTGAGTGTGAAAGGAAGCTTCTTTGGGGGTGAAAGGTATTAAAACCAGTAATCCCGGCTGAATTTTGACTCGGCGAGATGAGATTCTGGCTTTGTTCTCGTTCTCGTTCTCTCTCTCTCTCTCTCTCTCTCTCTCTCTCTCGTTCCTCCTTTTAATAGCATTAATGAGGAGCTTAGGATCTCAGAGGCAGCTCTTTGCCTGCACCTCTCCCTCAGGGCTGATCCATGGGAAATACTGTCCAACTTATGTGTCGGTCTTCTCTGAATGGAGTTTCAGAGCACGTCATGGGGGGTGGGGTGGAGAAGGGGCTACGTTAACAGCTGGAGATGCACAGTAAAGTGCAAAAGTTGCATCAGAAGCCCGCCCCGGGGACGGAGGGGGATCCTGTCTTCTGTATTCGAAGTCCAAGGAATTTGGGAGTGATGGTGCCCCTTCGGCCGGCCCTGCCCATCTCCGAAGGTTAGGAGCTATCCTGGTGTTGAGAGATGGGTGGGACTGGCGGAAGAGTTTCTCCCTCACTGGCTGAGCTGCTCAGATCCTACAGAGTTGGACATGGGGGGGGGGCTAGTAAAGCACAGGAGGACAAGGGGGGCATGGGGAAGGGGGCCTGGACAAAGGAGGGTCGAAAGTGGGAGGGGTCCCAATCGGACACCAGGAGGCGGAGCCCGAGAAGGTGCAGGGAATGGCTGCAAGCAGGCTGGACTCTTGCAAGGACTGGACTACTCCCGGGCTGCACGGCCTCCGGCCTTCCTTCAAACGCACAGGATGTAAGCATTAGGCACCGTGTGCAGAGAAGCGCCTGAAATATGCGCGGGGTCGTACATGGCTTAAAATAAAGAGCCCTCCGCCGGCAGGCTCACGGCGTGACTCTGTGGGTCTTACAAAACGGGAGAAACCATCTGGTCTCACTTTCGGGAAGAGCAAGCGCCGGTCCTCGCAATCGCAGCGAAGGTCCCGAACGTTAACAGTGGCCCAGTTTAAAAGGGACAGGAACGGGACCTTCTTTTTTTAAAAGTTGTTTTAAGCTAGAGCAGTCCCTGTGCTTGGAGTCAAATGCGGGGGGCGGGTATAAAGGGGTCGAGTGGAGACCGTGGTTGCCAGCCTCCAGGTGGGGCCTGGAGATCTCCCGCTTTTGCAACGGATCTCCAGCCGACAGAGCTCAGCGCCCCTGAAGAAAATGGCTGCTTTGGAGGGTGGACTCTGTGGCATTGGGCCATGCCGAGGCCCCTCCCCTCCCCAAACCCCGCCCTCTCCCGGCTCCACCCCCCCCCAAAGTCTCCAGGTATCTTCCAACCCAGACCTGGCAACACTAGTGAAGACTGGGAGCCTCACAGGCAGAGGCCTGGCCGAATCCTCGAGGCTTTCTGCAGCCTCCAGCCCGAAAGAAGGAGGAGCCCTCCCCACCCCCCCACTCCCGGCACATCCACTTGCTTCTGGCCTGGGAAATCTGCCCTCTGCTCTGCACAGCCCGGCTCTGTCCCTGGTGAACTCTGGGCCGTGGCCACAAGACCCTGCGCTTCTCCTGGCTTCCTAAGAAGCTCTGTTTCCTCCAAGAACGAGCCGGGCACCCACCCCGCATCATTTTCACAAGCCCCAGAGGCTCACCAGGGATGCCGGGCCGGCTCAAGCCCGCCGCGGGCTGTCTCCTGGAAAGCTTCCAGCCGTGGAAGGGGGCGTCTGGTAGGGCTGCCGGCCAAGAGGCGGCGGCGGCTGCTGCTGCTGCTGCCTTCCACCCTGACCGTGGCTTGCGTCTTTCAGGTCAGCCTCCGGGTTCAGCGGCTGGAGGAGCTGAGGAGGAGCCGAGCCGTTTCGCCCCATCGTTGGACGGACTGTTCACAGCGCAGCAGCGGTATCGGTTGCAGTGAAACGACAGACAGACGCTGAGCCCGCATTTTCTGGCTCTTTTTGTAAAAAAGTAAAGAACGCGCGCCTCAAATGCTTCTTATTTTTTTTAATGGAGATGTTGCTCCTACTCTTTAAATAAAAGTATTTTCTCTGCTCCACTGCTGTCAACCTTTTTTATTTTATTATTTTTTGGGGGGGGGGGAGAACACGGGACCCTTTCCTGTTGGCCAATTATGTTCGTTTGGCGAGCAGCTTTCAGATTGTGGTGAGGAACACGCAAAGCTGGGTTCTCCCCCAGGTCCTCCACCCAGCCCCAGACCAGAGCCCGGTTTAGTTTCGGCAAGGTGGTTGCATCGGACACCCTCTGATCATAGAGATTGATCAAGATGGGTAGCCGCCTTTTGTCAATCAATTTATTTATTTTGCTCACATGACCAATGGTCTCAAGCATACCCACAGAATACAATACCAATGTGATAGTTTAAAGGAGCTGCGGTGGCTCAAGTGGTTAAGACACTGAACTGCAGGCTGTGGAAGGCGATCGGAGCTGCTGGTGCCTAGCTGATCAGGTAGACCTGGCCTCCCAAGGCTACCAACAGGAAGTCATTGAGCCATTCTGTGGGTGGTAGAGAGGCCAGGTCCACCCAGAAGAAGAAGAAGAGATTTGATTTATACCCCGCCCTTCACTCGGAGTCTCAGAGCGGCTTACAAACTCCTTTCCCTTCCCCTCCCCACAACAGACCCCCTGTGAGGTAGGTGGGGCTGAGAGAGCTCTTTCCACAACTGCCCTTTCAAGGACAGCTCTGACGGAACTATGGTTTGCCCAAGGTCATCCAGCAGGTGCAAGTGGAGGAGTGGGGAATCAAACCCGGTTCTCCCAGATTAGAGTCCGTGCACTTAACCACTTAAGAAATAATGGCCCCATTGTTTCGTATGAGTGGACTTGGTCTTGCTACTGCCAATAGGAAATAATAACCCCATTATTTCTTATAAGTGATAGACTTGGCCTCTGTAACGTCCACAAGAAATAATGGTTCCATTATGGCCTATGGGTAGTAAACCTAACCTCCCAGGTCAGCTCTATTCCATCAGCTGTTAGAGGCTTCTCCGGTCTCTTTAAATGTTAAAGTCATGGTTTTTTTTAAATGGGGGTAGACCTGGTCTCTGATTTTGGAGGCCTGACCTTCCCGTAGGCAATAATGGCTTTTTAAATGGTATTTTTTGGAGCTGCGGTGGCTCAAGTGGTTAAGACACTGAACTGCAGGCTGTGGAAGGTCGGTAGTTCACCAATTCGAGACCCAAGTATGCCGCATGATGGAGTGAGCTCCCGTCTCTCGTTCCAGCTCCTGCCAACCTAGCAGTTCGAAAGCAAGAAATTGCAAGTAGATAAATAGGGACCACTTCGGTGGGAAGGTAATAGCGTTCTGTGCGCCTTGGTGTTTAGTCATGCCGGCCACATGACCACGGAAACGTCTTCGGACAGCGCTGGCTCTTCGGCTTGGAAACGGAGATGAGCACCGCAACCCCAGAGTCGGATTCGACTGGCTTTCGAGCAAGGGAACCTTTACCTTTTTAAATGGTATTTTAAAGTGACGGAAAGGGTGCAAACAGTGAGGCCAGCTTCCTGTCTGTTGCTCCTTTCCTTCCTGTTCTGGCTGCCTCAGGGTGGGTGGTGGGGATTGAAGGGGCAATCGATCAAGTGTTCCTGAATTTTGGGGACCTGGGGAAAAAATCCCAAAACAGTAAAGAGAATCGTGAGAATCTGGATAACACAAAGCTTGCCCTATCCACACCCAAAATCTGTGGTCTGTTGTTGCGTAGACCCCTCCACTGTGAGTATGAAGCATTTCCACGAAAACTGGGCTGGCGCCACATTCTGCACATCCCCAACGTAGACTTGCTTTCCTGCCTTTACAGCTGGCCAACCGAGGTTGAGAGTTACCCCCCATGTAGCATAATACCGTGGGCTGCTGTGCCATTATGCTGGAGGGGAGGTCTTTGCAACCCCACAACTGGAGTTGGCCACGGTCTAAGAAAGCCCCTCGGCAAGTGCCTAAGCCTCAGTTTCCCATCTGCATTGGCATTTACCTGCTATTGTCATTCGGCATCAGAAATCACTCCATTCTCCAAGATATAAGGACAGATGGACTCCCATTCTCGCTGTATCTGAAGAAGTGAGCAATGTCTCACGGAAGCTCCTACCCTGCCATTGTATTAGTCTTTAAGGTGCTACCGGACCCTTTCTCTTTTCCATCTGCAAAGTCAAGCTATCTTGTGCCGAGTCTGACCTCTGGTCCACCATGTGTCCACGCTGTTGCGTCTCAAGGACAGATGCTCTCCAGGATCTCGGGCTGGGGAAGGCCTTTCTTTCCCACCCCCCGAGGTCCCTGGACAGGAGACGGCACTGCAGGAATCTGGAGCCTTCTGTGAATGCAAAACAGGTGTTCTTCCCCTGAGCCACGGCCTCTCCCATCTCCCCACTGTCGTTGGTACAGGGCTTGCCGTGAAAAATTGAACATGCAGATTAGGAAGTGTTTGACAACTTCAGCAGTTGTACAGTTTTGCACTTGGGGGGGAGTCCAAGTTCTCTGATCAGAAACTGAAGTCTTTGCGGAGGTTGTGTGTTAAGTCGCTTGCTTAACAAAGTAGTCGGAGAGTGATTCAGCAAAGAGACAGCTTTATTCAACAACTCGAACACAACTCCAACACAGACCGACATCTGACAGCCAGAACAGCTTTTGCATTAAAGCTGTTCCCTTTTTAAACTCTCCCGGCTAATGTAGCCACGCCTACTATACAATTATCAACCAATAAGGTTGTATGCATAAGGACCAATCACGGACGTTCCTGCTCGGGGAGCTTGCTGACCAGTGATTGGTTGGTTCTTCCTGGGCTAGCAATGCGATTGGATGGATTTGGATCCTAGCCCAGGACGAAGCTTTACATGGCGAGTCAATTATGTAGTTCACATATCGTTATGCATTCAATGGCAGCTATTGAATACATTACAGTGTGTGTGTGTGTGTGTGTGCGAGAGAGAGAGAGAGAGGTGGGGTCGGGTGGGGTTATGCGAATCAGTGAGATGCACAGTTTTTTCAGCCAGAGAAGAGAGAGACTTAATTCCCCCTCCCCACCCTCGTCCCACCCCTGGATCTCAAGCCCATTTGCAGAAACAGCCCGTGTCATTTCAGTCTTCCCTAGCAATAAGGACTCTAGAACAAATCTCTTTCTTAAAAACAAAACCCCCCCAAAAAGTTCATTTGTGCCCAGTCCTTTGCTCCCACGTTCTACAGAGGTGTGCATTCCTCAGCTCCCCTTGTGGTGTGTGTTGAGATGCTTCAGATGGTAACTTTGTGATTCTTTCTTAAAATAGCAGCTGGCACCTTGTGGACTGAGAAGCGTTTTAAGCACTTGCCAGGGTTTCTTTAGAGCTGTGTCCGACTTTAACTGCCTTGTTATCACCCCGCCATGGGCTGGATCCTGTGGAACCGCTCTGAAAAGGTGGGTGCTTGGTGGGTGGAGACATGATCCCCTAATGCAAGACCGGACGAAAGTGCTCCCACCAACAGTATGCGCCTGCACGGATCCTGTCCTGTGTCTGCGAAAACTGCTGCTCTCTGAGTGTAGTGTAATTGGGTCATTTCGTAGAAAAAGAGCTAGGGGAACTCATTAGCATAACTCATTAGCATATGCCACACCCCCTGACATCAGGGGCCCGGGGGTGGACCTGCAAGGCCGGCGGAAGTGCGAGGAAGCCCCGCCAAGGCCCTCCCTGGCCCCAGGCAGGCAGGGGTGGGGAGAGGCGGGGAGGAAGCGACTTACCCTCCCTCTTCTCCTGCCTCCTCCTGGCTGAATGAGGGCCGGAAGCGGGGCGGCCAGAAGCAGGGGGCGGGGCTTCATCGTGTGCCCCGTCCCCTGCACCTCACCCGGGGAACTGCGATCCCCCGTGATCCCCCCCGAAGTGACCTCTGAGTGTAATGCAATGCAGAGGGCTGTAGGGCTTTTCAAAGCACCTGTCGGCCACCACTGGTAGCTTCTATATAAATCTGCGTGAAGTCCAAGCTAACTTTGGGTAGAGCACTTGGGATTTCGCTAGATGGCTGTAGAGCTACAAATCTTTAATTAGAACACACACACACACTGTGCAGTAAATCCAGTCGAAGATACAGCCCTGACGTTAACACCAGCTTCGGAACTTTTTAAAAACTGCTGGCTGTGAGACCTCTAGCTTCACGTGACTGAAACGATCCCTTCCTAGCCGGACACTCAGTTGCTGTGGTGGTGATTAATGTTCATAAACATTCCAACTTCTGGGGGATTTTTTTTAAAAAAGCTATCTGCACCTAAGTCCAGGGAGAAAGAGATCTATGTGTTTTAATGGGAAAGGATTTCAGTGGATGAGGAAGTGTCAGCTAGGCCTCTAGCTGCCATGGAGTGAAGGCGGGCCTCTGGGATTTTAGGTTTCTTTTCTCTGTGCCTTTAGTGTTTCTTTGTAACATGAGCGTTTGGCCTTGGTGTCTAGCACCAGCTTTCTCTTGGGAAAATAGGCCCGTTAGCTTGGTGGGCTTTTACCTATTCTTTGATTGGCTCCTGGCCCTCAGGGGGACCCCCTTGAATTGTGTATATCTGCTTGTTTTGCGCGTTTATTGCCAGTTCCGACACGAGATGTGTAAAGATAATCTGCATACTTCAATGTCTCGATAAACTTTACTTCTTTGCAAGAAAGTCGCTGGGAACTGATTGCTGCAGGAGTGACAGAAAGGACACAGTACCACAGCCCTGGGATGTTGAGAGAGACAGAATGGACGTATGGTATTGTGCAGTTACGTGCAAGCACAGAACCACACTGCAAATTGACAAAAGCCTCCTGAGGCTGCACATCTAATTGTCCTTTCACATATGACGCGCAAATATGTGACGATTGGGAGGGCCGTGATTTTTCCATTGTTGCATTTTTCTAGCTGCATCAGGGTATTTAAAGTATTGTTTAATCAATTAGGGGCTCCAGTGGCTTAGAGGTTAAGAGGCTGAGCTGCAGACTGGAAGGTCAGTAGTTCGGCAGTTCGAGAACCGAGTGCCGCATGACGGAGTGAGCTCCCGTCTCTGGCCCCAGCTCCTGCCAGCCTAGTAGTTTGAAAGCAAGAAACTGCAAGTAGATAAACAGGTACCACTTTGGTGGGAAGGTAACAGCGTTCCGTGCGCCTCGGTGTTTAGTCATGCCGGCCACATGAGCATGGAAACGTCTTCAGACAGCGCTGGCTCTTCAGCTTGGAAACGGAGATGAGCAACCCCCCCTAGAGTTGAACTGGCTTTCGAGCAAGGGAAACCTTTACCTTTTAATCAATTATCTGCTACAAACCTTGATATGGGACAGGATCTACTGTCAAGTATATGAAACTGAAGGTGGTATTAAACCATTAGAGAAACGGAAGACCTGGAGGATCTCATGTTTAAATGGAGTGAGGAACATTTTGCCTTTACCTGGATGGCCCAGGTGAGCTCAGTCTTATTAGATCTTGGAAGTGGAGCATGGTCAGTCCTGGTAAGAAGAAGAAGAAGAAGAAGAGATTGGATCTATACCCCGCCCTTCACTACCCAAAGGTGTCTCAGAGCGGCTTACAAACTCCTTTCCCTTCCCCTCCCCACAACAGACACCCTGTGAGCTGGGTGGGGCTGAGAGAGCTCTGACACAAACTGCTGTTTTCCAAGGACAGCTGTGCCAGAGCTTGTGACTGACCCAAGGCCATCCAGCCAGGTGCAAGTGGAGGAGTGGGGAATCAAGCCCGGTTCTCCCAGATTAGAGTCCGCGCACTTAACCACGACACCAAACTGGCTCTCCAATTGGATGGGAGACCAGGAAGCTCCCTTATACTAAGTTGAGCTATTCATCCATCTATGCTCGACCTGGAGACATGGGGGAAGGAACCTGGGACGTCCACACAAGGGCCATGGGCTGTACCCCCGAGGCGAGGCCCCTTTCTGAAAGACCAGTCGAGCGACCTGCTTAAAAGGCATGGCTATTCAGTTTTTGTTTTCACTCGCCTATTGTCTTTTGTGCAATACAATGAACACAGTTATGAGAAGGAACGTGTCCGTGATGGTTCTGACCATGCGTGGCCAAGCCGATGGTCCTTTTGTGTTGGTGAGGAGGAGAGGGGAAAGTCACGGCAAACAGGGAAGCCAGCTAGACCAGTCTGTCTAAAAGTGTTTGGCAGCATCTGGCTAGGTATTTTTACTGGAGTCCTCCAGCCCCCTCCCCTCATTTATAAATAGAAGTTGGCTCCTCTAAGGTTGTTGACCTCAGAATACTTTGCATTAATCTACCAGCACGGAGGCACACAACACCTCTGAGAAAGGGGCTCCGTGCAACTCTTCTCTCCCAGACAGCAACGCCAGGTTCTCTGGCTGTCTGGCCTGATCAGACATTCTATTAACTGTAAGGGGATTAGAGTTGCCAGCCTCCAGGTGGGGCCTGGAGAACTTTCAGAATTGTCTCCTCTCCAGATGACAGAGATCCCCTGGAGAAAATGTGTTGGGTATCACAAGTTGAAAACACTCAGTACATCTGGGGTTAAATGTTTGTTTCTGTTACTCACAGGAAGTCACATGTTTCTCATGTAACCAATGTTCTTTAGCTGTAAGAAGCCCGGGAATTTTCTCCCTGATCTAGGAGTTTGATTGGGACGAAAGTGTCCAAGTGTTTTAGCATTTTATGGCTCCTCTTCCCGTCTTTGTTTTTGGTGTTCTCAAGGAGAAGAAGAGCAGCCATTCTCTCTTCTAGTTTTGTCTTTGTAGTGCAAGGATGTAGCCAATTTAGCTCTGTTGTTATTTTCATCCCAGTTACCCTTCCCCATGCTAGAATTTAGTAAAAACTTTATATTTTAATCACACATGGACTCTCAGTCTGAATTATTTTACTCAGGCTCTGCTGGGCTATATTATCTCTGCTAAATACCATTTTTCAATATCTCACTATCAAAACCCAACAAAATGACTGCTTTGGTGGATAGATTCTATGGCATGGTGCCCAGCTGAGGTCTCTCTCCTTCCAAAGCTCCACCCTCCCCCGGGCTCCACCCATAAATCTTCGGGAATTTCCCAACTTGGAGCTGGCACCCCTAGGCAGGATAAATCATGGGGCCCATGCTGGTCTAGAGACCGTAATAATACATTCTTCTTTCTTCTTCTTTGCTCATGATAGGAGCCATTTTCATCTCCCCAAATCTGTCAACTAGCTATTAAAGATAAAGTTTCCCCTTGCTCAAAAGCCAACCCGACTCTAGGGGGCGGTGCTCATCTCCATTTCCAAGCTGAAGAGCCAGCGCTGTCCGAAGACATTTCCATGCTCATGTGGCCGGCATGACTATAAAGGTATTGCCCCAATTATTATATGGAGCTTCTTTCTCTCTCCTGACAAACGTGACCTTACTTGAAAGAACGCAATCGAAATTTTTAAGAGCTATTTTTCAAGTTCCAACAAGCGTTTCAAATGCTGCAATCCGTTTAGAGGCTGGCCTGGTTATGGTCGAGGCAAGATTGTGGATCGCTGCGTTTTATTATTGGTTAAAATTGATTTTTTTACCCATTGGCCTTTCCCATACTATGATGCAAGATAACTTTGTTCCTTTATGGTGGAAAAAGATAGAAGATAAACTGGTCTGTTATGGTTTTTCAAAACAGTTTATACTGTCTTTGGGACATGATCAGGCTAGATCAGTGCTAAAACAAAGAATATTAGATGTTGAACGACAGATGGACGTGAGTAGGATTAGGAGCCCTGTATTTGATGTAAGTACACTTAACAAGATAGTTGTGAGCAATGTTCCCTCTAACTGTGGAGTCCTGTGAGCAAAAATCCTAGTTTGTGAGCTACGGGCATTAAAGTTGTGAGCGAGCAATTTGGCTACTGCATAAATTAGTTTGCTCTGGAGCCATCCCTTCCTGAGCGAAGACAAAAACGTGTGAGCTGGAGGCTAAAGAACTGTGAGCTGGCTCACACTAACTCAGCTTAGAGGGAACACTGGTTGTGAGATCTTACATCAAATATTTAGATATCAGCAATCATAGAAGAATTTTTACCCTATTAAGATAGAACGCCTTACCCTCAGCCACAATGGAGGCCAGATTTACTAGATCATTGAGGAAAAAGTTGTATATGTGGGATGGGATCTGATGAAACATTGGAACATGTCATTTTCGATTGTCTTATATATCATAATATCAGGAAAGTTTTGATCAAGCCTATAGTTAACTCCTTTCCAGGTCGTAATAGAAGGATACTTTTGTCAATTATGCTGGCAGGAGATAATCAAATAAGCCGAAGAGCCAGCGCTGTCCGAAGACGTTTCCGTGGTCATGTGGCCGGCATGACTAAACACCAAGGCGCACGGAACGCTGTTACCTTCCCACCGAAGTGGTCCCTATTTATCTACTTGCAATTTCTTGCTTTCGAACTGCTAGGTTGGCAGGAGCTGGAACTAGAGACAGGAGCTCACCCTGTCTTGCGGCACCCGGGTCTTGAACTGCTGAACTACTGACCTTCCACAGCCTGCAGTATTTACTTGTCTTTTATTATACTGGTCTATGACCGTAATAAACTTGATTATGATTATGACTAAACGCCAGGGTGTACAGAACGCTGTTACCTTCCCACCGCAGCGGTACCTATTTATCTACTTGCAGTTTCTTGCTTTCAAACTGTTAGGTTGGCAGAAGCTGGGGCCAGAGACAAGAGCTCACGCCATCACGCGGCACTCAGGTCTCGAACTGCCGAGCTACCAACTTTCCGGTCTGCAGCTCAGCGACTTAGCCTCTGAGCCACCGTGGCCCTCAGCTAGGTATTAATTAGGTATTATAAGGGGAGGGTCAAGAAGCGACAGAACAGGATATGAGAGCGCAAAAGTGGGTTTGAAGCTTAACATCAAAAAAACTAAGATCATGGCATCCGGCCCCATCACTCCTTGGCAAACAGAAGGAGAAGTCGTGCAAGCAGTGACAGACTTCACGTTCCTGGGATCCAAGATCACTGCAGATGGTGACTGCAGCCATGCAATTAAAAGACGCCTGCTCCCTGGGAGGAAAGCGATGGCGAACCTGAACAGCATAATAAAAAGTAGCGACATCACCCTGCCAACAGAAATCCGCATGGTCCAAGCAATGGTATTCCCAGTAGTACTTTATGGCTGTGAGAGTTGAACCATAAGGAAGGCTGAGCGCCGAAGAATAGATTCTTTTGAACTATGGTGCTGGAGAAGACTCTTGAGAGTCCCTTGGACTGCAAGAAGATCAAATCAGTCAATCCTAAAAGAAATCAACCCTGACTGTTCCCTGGAAGGCCAGATACTGAAGCTGAAGCTCAAATACTTTGGCCACCCAATGAGAAGGGAGCACTCACTGGAGAAGACCCTGATGCTGGGAAAGGCTGAAAGTCAAAGAAGAAGGAGATGGCCAAGGATGAGATGGTTAGACAGTGTTATCGGTGCAATGGACATGAAATTAAGCAAACTCCGGAGCACGATGGAAGACAGGAGGGCCTGGCATGATGTGGTCCGTGGGGTCGTGAAGAGTTGGACTCGACTGTGCGACTGAACAACAACAATAAGGGGGGTGGGTGGGATACAAATCCAATAAAATAAATAAATTCACAGAATTAAATAATATTTTTAAATGCCAGCTCTTCAGCTGTTTATAAGCTAATTTTAGCATTGATATAACACCTCAATACATTGAAAACACTCAGCATACATTATCTTTATTTAGACAATGTCTATACCGTCTTTCCGTTTAATAATGCCGCATGTGGCTTACAACCATTTAAGACACCCTTAAAAATTAATATTGGGGGGGGGGGATGTGAAATCACAGACCACATGTTGTTAAACAAAATTTCTGGAAGGCCTTTTAAAATTGATTTTCCATCCTGGTTTGTGAAGTCTTTCATTGGTGCCAAAAAGCCAACGGTAAATGATCAAATGATAAGACAGGGAGAGAGTTTGGGTCCTGGGCAGCTTACCAAGAAGATCCTGCTTTTATCCTTACAACAACCCTGCCAGAGTAGGTCCATTTCTTTCATACTGTGTTGCAAATAAGATTGAAAGAATCACAAGCTGTTCAAGACTGGGTTCATGGCTCAAACAACATTTGAGCTGGAGATATGTTGGCAGATGCACCCGTACCAAAGTCCTTCTCAATGTGTATGGGGGAGTTAAATTTGAAATATAATAGTCAATAGATATGAATATTCTGCATGCACAATACAGGTGTTGTCCAAAGTAAAAACTACCAAGTTACTTACTAAAGAACAAACAATGTCGAGCAAGCGTGTGTCTCTGAACGTTCGATCGATATGCAAAAGCTGTATGAACTTGACATTAAACATTAAATTATGTTTTGTGATTCAGGTGGGGTAGCCGTGTTGGTTCGAAGCAACAGAACAAAGTTGGAGTCCAGTGGCACCTTTAAGACCAACAAAGTTTTATTCTAGGTAGCCAGTTTGGTGTAGTGGTTAAGTGTGCGGACTCTAATCTGGGAGAACCGGGTTTGATCCCCCACTCCTCCACTTGCACCTGCTGATGTGACCTTGGGTCAGTCACAAGCTCTGGCACAGCTGTCCTTGAAAAAGAGCAGTTTGTGTCAGAGTTCTCTCAGCCCTACCTACCTCACAGGGTGTCTGTTGTGGGGAGGGGAAGGGAAAGGAATTTGTCAGCCGCTCTGAGACACCTCTGGGTAGTGAAGGACGGGGTATAAATCCAATCTCCTCCTCCTCCTCCTCCTCCTCCTCCTCCTCTTCTTCTTCTTCTTCTTCGTCGTCGTCTTCTTCGTCGTCTTCTTCGTCGTCATCTTCGTCTTCTTCGTCTTCGTCGTCTTCTTCGTCTTCGTCGTCTTCTTCGTCTTCATCTTCTTCTTCGTCTTCTTCTTCGTCTTCTTCTTCGTCTTCGTCTTCTTCTTCTTCTTCTTCTAGCTTTTGTGTGCATGCAGAATGCAGAATGCGTGCACATAAAAGCTTCTACCCAGAATAAAACGTTGTTGGTCTTAAAGGTGCCACTGGACTCCAACTTGGTCCTATATTTTATGGTGTAAGCTAGCTCGGGAACTGAAGAATAGCATAAATGTTGGGGCAGGGGGGGTAAAGTTAAATATGAGTGCAATCCTAAATAGAGTTGAACCCATCTAAGCTCATGGGGTTTGATTAACTTAGAAGGGTCTAACTCCATTTGGGATTCTACTGTAAATCAGCATGCAGAGACTTTATACTTTTTTGCAACTTTGCATATATCTGCTTGTTTTGCATGATTGCTCTTCATCTAATCAAAGGGTGGGGGGCACTGTTCCCTCTAAGCTGAGTTAGTGTGAGCTAGCTCACTGTTTTTTAGCTTCCAGCTCACACATTTTTATCTTAGCTCAGGAGGGTTGGCTCCAGAGCAAACTAATTTATGCAGCAGCCAAATTACCTACTCACAACTTTATTGCCAGTAGCTCACAAAGTAGAATTTTTGCTCACAGGACTTCACAGCTTAGAGGGAACATTGGTGGGGGGAGGAGTCACGGAAGTCTTGCCCGTGAACACGAGAAACCTATTCAGCTGCTTAGCTTATGTTTGAAACCGCTATCAAACGCAGCTCGTGACAAGCAAGTATTAAAGTCTTGCAGTACAAACTGATGCAAGATCCTTGCATTATATGTTGGGGAGAGGGGAAGTAACAGGTAGTTGGTGTTGCCCAGGGCTTTTTTTTGTAGAAAAAGCCCAGCAGGAACTCATTAGCATAATAGGCCACACCCAACAGCAGAAACTCATTAGCCTATTAGGCCACACCAATGACAGCACAGCTCATTAGCATATTAGGCCACACCCCCATGTTACCAGAAGTGTGGTCATCCAGCCACACCCACCTTTTGCTTCTTATTCTGTTTACTTTGTTGTAGCAGGAACTCCTTTTTTGTAGCAGGAACTCCTTTGCATGTTAGACCACACATCCCTAATGTAGCCAATCCTAATGAGTTCCTGCTGTTGGGCGTGGCTTATTATGCTAATGAGTTCCTGCTGGGCGTGGCCAACTCAGGAGCCAGCCGGAACTCCGTTCCTGTGCGTTCCTGCCCCAAAATAGCCCTGGTGTTGCCAGTCTCCAGGTGGGGCCTGGAGATCTCCTGCTACTACAACTGGTCTCCAGACAGAGAGAGATAAATTCCGCTAGAGAAAATGGGTGCTTTTGAGGGTGGACTCTGTGGCGTTGAACCCTGCTGAGGTTCCACCACTCCCCAAAGCCTGTCCTACCCAACTCCACCCCCAAAATCTCCTGGTCTTCCTTTGTACAGTGAGCTTAGAAGCGGGTCCTGTTTCGAAACATCTGAGAACGGGTCAACTAGAAAGCGGCTTTAAACATTAGAACCAAGCCATCTAAGAGTTTCAGGAGACAGAATTTTGCCTCCAGTTGCAAATTCTATACACTGCATTTATGCACAATCACATACTATGCATAAGCTTTGGTATAAATCACCCCAACCTAAACAGCAAGGGTAAGCAATGATTGATTAAGGGCAACATTCATTGTATAATTATAACTCATTGTCTTCCAGGACATTCAATGAATGACCTCAAAGTAGCTGTTTTATTACAAAGGAACTTCAGGAACAGAATGGAAAGGGAGATTGCTGAATTACAAGTTATTACAACACTTGTAACAAAAAAAACCCCAGGACTCAACAGGGATATTGGTTTTTTATCTCATTACACATGCTAACCCATTCAGTCCTCACATATGTATTCTCAACAGGAAGGACTATACATCCTCTGTATTTTAGTGTATTTCTTTTTCAGAATAGTATATTAGAATACTGGATGTAATGCAAGGAATAATGGAATGTTTTGCTGTTAAGTTACCTCCGTGCCTGAGAGGAGACGAATGGTGACTCCCAGTTTACTTCCCACAGTTTAGACAAGATGCCTTTTCACATGTATCCCCTATTTTGACATATTTATTACTTTGCTGTCTTCCCCCCCCCTTAATTAAATCAAAACAACTGTTGACCTTGTAACCTTAGCTTGTTATTTGGGAGGGAACAGATGACGGGTGTGAACATTTAGGCTCCTGAACCAGCTGCCTTGCAAAGTCTGGCTGCCTAAAAGGTCAGCCCCTCGTCCGCCTCTTCACCCACAGGTCCCCGTTCCAAAGGTGACCTGGAGTCAGCAAAGGAGACGTCCTCTCTGCCTGTGGGCAGCGTTTGGGAGGGGAGGGGGGAGCCAGGCTTCCTCTTTTCCTGTCCTCCTCTGCCTGGGGCTCTGGCCTTCGGCAGGAGCCACGGATATCTGGTGCCTGTCAACAGCTGCAAAGAGGGAGGTGTGAGATTCTGAGCCCGCCTGCCTACTTCTCCTGTGATGCCTCGCTGGCTTTATAAATAGTCGCTCGTTCAGACAAGGATCTCGGGGCCCAGAGATTCCACGCATTGTTCTCAAACCTTTGGCAAGTGCCTCTGAGAGACTGGCCAGGCCTTCCGACTGCAAGCGAGGTTCCGGGTGCCGGGCTGAATGTTCGCGGGTGAGGCACCCGGGCCGGGTTCCCAGGCTCCAGGTGGGGCCTGGAGATCTCCCAGAATTACAACCGGTCTCCAGACTACAGGGATTAGTGTCCTGGGAGAAGATGGCCACTTTCATGCCCCGCGGAGGGCCCTCCCCTCCCCCAGACCCCGCCCTCCCCCAGCTCCACCCCCAGGCCCCCAGGAATCCCCCAGGTCAGAGCTGGCAGCCCTGGCTCCAGGCTCAACTCTTGCGCCGGTCCGCGTACCTCAAACCATCCCTGTATTGCAGACCAATGTGGTGATGATGAGGATGATGATGAGGGTGATGATGAGGATGATGATGAAATTACTCTTCCATCAAGCTCTGGGTTCTGAACAGCTGTATGACGAGCCACAACAATTGAGAGAAATATGGCTCCTAAATGTCTCTGTCTGTCTGTCTGTCATGTCTGTCTAAAGAGAGAGAAATACGGCTCCTAAATATCTGTCTGTCTGTCTGTCTATCTATCTATTTATCTATCTAGCTATCATCTATCTATCATCCGTCTGTCTGTCTATCTAAAGAGAGAGAAATATGGCTTCTAAATATTTCTGTCTGTCCGTCTATCATCTATGTAAAGAGGGTGAAATATGGCTCCTAAATATCTCTGTCTGTCTGTCTGTCTATCATCTATCATCTTTCTTTCTTCTACCTATCTATTTAAAGAGAGAGAAATATGGCTCCTAAATATCTCTGTCATCTATCTATCTGTCTGTCTGTCTGTCTGTCATCTTATCTATCATCTTATCTATCATCTTATCTATCTATCATCTTGTCTATCATCTTGTCTGTCTGTCTTATCTGTCTGTCTGTCTTATCTGTCTGTCTGTCTGTCTGTCTATCTATCTATCTGTCTGTCTATCTGTCTGTCTATCTGTAGAGAGAGAAATATGGCGACAGCCAGGGTGACTTTTTTGTGTGTCTCGCAGAGGAAGCCAGGTCAGCCTAACAGAGGGTGGTAGAGAGAGCAAACCTTTAAGAGGGACAATCAACTCATTTCTGTGCTCTGAATGGATGCAGCAACCAAGTAGGATATGACGTGTAGTCTCTATTTACCTACTGTCACATGGGTATATGACCTTTCTGAGTATAGTTGCTTTACACAGCGCCTGCTGGTTACTGCTGAGGGTGGTACGTTTAGATGTCTGAGAGTAAAAGCTCTTCTATATTTTGGAGCAGTTAGATTTTTTTCACATAATCTGGCAACTTTTCGGGAGGTGGAACTCCAGCCGCGGTTGAGGAGCCCGTACATCTGGACCTCAGAGTGCTTAAATGATTGAGCTTCTCAATTAGTTCCGTCGCTGTTTTGAAAAGTTCTTTGATGTCCCATTAATAGATCTCGTTCAGAGAGATCTTGAGATAATGTAGTCTTTCTGTGTGACTCAGAATGCCTGGACATTGGGGGGGGGGCGCTACTTCATTCTAAGTGTGGGTGGGTGTTATTTTCTTGAATGGGAGGCCTCTCTTTGTCTTAACCTCTGACCCCTCCCCTCTCTATCTCGCTTTGTCCTCTCCCCCCCTCTACATGGCCTTCCTTGGCGACATATGTCTCTGCAGGTCTCTCCTATAGAGGCAATGCCCTCCTATTCTCACACATGAAGTGGGACAAGCTGGCCATTTGCGACAGGGAAAGGACCAGAGGTCACTTCGGGGGGGATCGCGGGGGATCGCAGTTCCCCCCGGGTGAGGTACGGGGGGCGGGGCACATGACGAAGCCCCGCCCCCTGCTTCCGGCCGCCCCGCTTCCGGCCCTCATTCAGCCAGGAGGAGGCAGGAGAAGAGGGAGGGTAAGTTGCTTCCCCCCTGCCTCTCCCCACCCCTGCCTGCCTGGGGCCAGGGAGGGCCTTCGCGGGGCTTCCTAGCACTCCCGCCGGCCTTGGAGGTCCACCGCCGGGCCCCTCATGGGGCTCAGCAGTGGAGCTGCAAGGCCGGCAGCGGTGACCGGGACCGTTGGGGGCAGGGTGTGTGGCCTTATGACACACTTCCGGTGATGTCAGGGGGTGTGGCATATGCTAATGAGTTATGCTAATGAGTTCCCCTAGCTCTTTTTCTACGAAACGACCCCTGGAAAGTACTCTTTAGATCTGGCTTCTCCCCCTTCTTTTGACTGCAGCCTGAACGTGAACTGGATCTATTTGAATAAATGTCAGTTTCCCTTTCATTGCAATGTACTTCTTGGGAGATTTATTTACTGCAGTCAGCATCGCACTGGGCAAACTCTGCTATATGAACCAAATATCCCAATAGTCGTTTGGAGTCCAGCAGTCTGTCCCACCCAGGTGGTATAAGATTTGGCCTGTTCCACCAGACACAGGAGTCCCTCAAAGTGAACAGCTCTTAAAGTTTTGAGCTTCCATTTGAGAACTCTGATCCAGCTTCGAGCTTTGAGGGATTCCAGGCCGAATTCAGCCCACAGTGAAACCCCCAACGCACATTGAAGGACTCCAGAGACTGACTGTAGACATGTCAGCAGCGGGTACACAACAATGTAAGCAGAAAATAACCAATAAATTTATTTATTTATTTATTCCTTCGATTTATATACCGCTCACCCCCTAAGGGCTCTGAGCGGTTTACATCATACAGTTGATACCATTCCTAATCTAAGGCCACACACATACATAGGAAAGTGACTAAACTAGCAGGCACCCTCTGGCGGAGTCTATCATTGTGGTCTTTTCTGCTGGAGGTCTTTCTCAGTCCGGTGACTTTTCCTGGTGCAGGTCTTCCTTGGCCGTTGCAACTCCTCCCGGGCCTGGGCCAAGCACACGTCAGCACGTGCTCGCTGCCGGCCTTTGTCCAATTGGCTCCGGCCTGCTGCGTTGCCCCACCTCCGCGCTTGCCGGCCCAGCCTCTGCTCACTCGCTCGCTCGACTCGCCGCCCGCCGCCATGTTCTCCGCCACTGCCGCCACTGCTCCGCTACTCACGCTGCCACCATGCCACGAAGGACAGGTGCCCCCCCCCGCTCTAAGAACAGGTACCCATTTGTCTACTTACCCTTTAACGGGCTTTTGAGCCGCTGGGTGGGCGAGAGCTGGGACATAGGGCCGGGAGCTCCCTCCGGCCACGGTGGGGCTCGAACAGCTGAAGCTGTTCGGCCAGATGGAGGAGGGGAAGGGAGTTTACAGCCCGCATTTTGACACTCGGCGTGGGGAGAAAACACCGGCTGAGGAGAGGGAGGCGAGCGAGAAAGGAAATCTGGGATGGGAGTGAATTCTATTTTTGTTGGGTTGAGAATGCTGAGGGCCTGGCCCTCGACAGGTGGGGCCTGGCCAAGGAGGTCGCCACCCCAAGTTGCTTTTTTACTTAGATTAACTTTTACTTTGAGATTTTTTATTTGGTATCACGCCTTTTTGTTTATATATTTATACCTTGATTTCCTCACAATGGGAGCCCAAAGCAGCTTATCACATTGGTTCCCCCCCTCCATTTTATCCTCCCCACCACCCAATGAGGTAGGTTAGGCTGAGAGTGTGGGGCTGGCCCCACGTCATCCAGCAGGCTTCCATGGGGGGGGGGGTTTGAACCCAGGACCCCTGGATCCTTGTCTGACAGTCTAACCACTAGGCCACACTGGCAGTCATGACGAGGAAAAAGGACAGGCTAAAGGCTGAGAAGGGGAGAGAAGGAGGAGACTGGATTTATACCCCGACCTTCACTCAGAGTCTCAGGGCGGTTTACAATGAATGCCAGTTTGGTGTAGTGATTAAGTGCGTGGACTCTAATCTGGGAGAACCGGGTTTGATTCCCCACTCCTCCACTTGCACCTGCTGGATGACCTTGGGTCAGTCACAAGCTCTGGCACAGCTGTCCTTGAAAAAGAGCAGTTTGTGTCAGAGTTCTCTCAGCCCCACCCACCTCCCAGGGTGTCTGTTGTGGGGAGGGGAAGGAGTTTGTAAGCCGCTCTGAGACTCCGAGTGAAGGGCGGGGTATAAATCCAATCTCCTCCTCCTCTTCTTCTTCTGAGCTGAGTTTCTGTCTTAGCGCTGTTTGATTTTACCGTCAAAATTGCTTCGTGGATACCACAGGGGTCTTCTCTGGCCAGTTGTCTTGAGCCCCATTTATGGGGTGGTGGTGGTGGAAGTATTTACTTAATAGCAGAAATGTAGGGTGCAAGCAGTTCATCTTCCCATGCAAAGTAGGCCATACTTGTCAACACGGCATTAATATACTTTTAAAAATAATGTCTGGGAAAACGGATATCGTTGCCAGCCCATTCAACAAAACAGTGTATGTGGGAGAAGCGTCATTAAAATAATTAAACATCATTGTGTCAGTCAGTGCAATCAACACAACACTTGTCTATTGGCTTTGTGACAAGGATAAATCAATTGGGCATGTAAAACTGTGCATGTAAGTCATGAAATTATTGGCGCCTGCAATTTTTTTTTTTTTAAAGGAGACGTTGAAAAGGTCTCCGAAGAGGCACCTTGGCTGGCACTCTAGGGCTGAGCCTGACGTTGCAGAAACGGTTGGTCTTGAAGGACTTAAAGGGATCTTGACCTCATCAGACCGTGGGAGCTAAGTAGGGCTGGCCCTGGTTGGTACTTGGGAGATCACGAAGTCCAGGGTTGCTACGCAGAGGCAGGCAATGGCAATCCGCCTCTGCCCATCTCCGGTCTTGAAAACCCAGTGGGGTGGCCATAAGTACCCTCCGCCCACTGCAGCCTACTGAGGCCCCTGAAATATTGTTCCTGGGAACCAGAAACCCCCAGAAAAGTAATCAGAGTGAAGGGTGGTGGTGGTCTGCAGTGGGAGAAGGAACTGGCAGAAACAACTGTCCCTCCTGCAAAAGGAAACTCCAACCCAGTGGTGGCTGTGTGTGGCTGGGTGCATGCCATGGAGAACGCCGAAGGGAGGGCCAGAAGGTTTTTGTGTTGTTGTTCAGAGTCGTCATGCATTCTCAACAGGGCTTTTTTGGTAGAAAAAGCCCAGCAGGAACTAATTAGCATAATTGGCCACACCCAACAGCTGAAACGCATTAGCATATTAGGCCACACCCTGACAACAGAGCTCATTAGCACATTAGGCCGCACCTTCATGTTACCAGAAGTGTGGTCATCCAGCCACACCCACCTTTTGCTTCTTATTCTGTTTACCTTGTTTGTTGTCCAAACCCAGGGCCTTTTTTTGTAGCAGGGACTCCTTTGCATGTTAGGCCACACACCCCTCATGTAGCCAATCCCAATGAGTTTCTGCTGTTGGGTGTGGCCTGTTATGCTAATGAGTTCCTGCTGGGCGTGGCCAACTCGGGAGCCAGCCGGAACTCCGTTCCTGTGCGTTCCTGCCCCAAAATAGCCCTGGTTCTCACTATCCTCCCTAGAACTCATGGAGCATAACGGCATCGCCGGATATTTCCAAGACTGAAAAAAACAAGTGCTTCTAAACAAGGCAAGTTTTCCATTTTTAGGGTTTGGGGTTGTTGTTGTTGTTTTTAAGACTGTTGACCACTTTGGGCTGCTGGGGTGGGGGAAGCAAGAAAGCATTTGAAGTGACAAACGGACATTCTCTTCCCTTCCGCACTCTTCTCCCACCCCAACCCCCCCTCCACCCAGATTAACCCAATGCCATGCCGCCAGCTGTGCGGGGAGGGAGGTGCCATCGGTGCCCTCCTTGCCACAGCCTCATTTCCACCACTGGCTGGGTACCGAAGGGAAGAGAGGAAGCAAACAGCGAACGTCTGCAGTTGCCAAACCGCTGAGCGTGTTTCCTTTGGGTGTGTCTGGGAGGAAAACCACAAAGCGGCCATTTAGATCGGCAAGAGGAAGTCGGGTGCCGTCTAGGGTGGTGGCAGCCATGAAGGAACCCCACCGACCCCCTCGCCTGCCCTTCTAATCCTTTCTGCAGCAAGGTCCCAAACCTCCCTTCTCCGCCTTGTGTAGCGCCAACCAGCATGTGAGCCGGTCCCTATTCAGCGGCTTCCATCTCCCTGCGTTCAGGAGATCGAAAAAGATACCGCCAATGCTCCCTTCTAAGCCGTGGAGTCTTGTGAGCAACAATTCTACTTTGAGAGCTACGGGCATTAAAGTTGTGAGCGAGCGATTTGGCTGCTGCGTAAATCGGTTTGCTCTGGAGCCCCACCCTTCCTGAGCGGAGACGAAAATGTGTGAGCCGGAGGCTAGAAAACTGCGAGCTGGCTCACACTGGCTCAGCTTAGAGGGAACACTGCTCACCGCTGGCTTCATCTTGGACTCTGCTTAGAATGCCAGTTGGGGCTACGTCTTCTTTTGGGCACCAGCCTGTGATTGGGCTGTATTTCAGACTGCAGGTTGTAATGAGCAAGTAAGGCCTCAGATCAGAACACACACACACGCCCCCGCAGTGTAGCCGGGACCCCTCTATAAGTCCTCGCAGCAGGGGAACGCATTCCTTTTATTTCTCAATTCAGCCTCGCCCGAGCTTTGGAATATAGGAAGGTGCAAATGGGGGGGCCCACAAAACAACTCCGGACATCCGCTGCCACTGCAGCAGGGCCCTGAACAGCTCCTGCCATTTCCCACCATTGTGGCAGGGCCCTGAGCGGGCTGCCTACTGGCCCACTGCTGCTCCCCGGCTCCACCACACAGGTAAGAAGGAAAAGCTTTACTTTTCAGGGGATTTTTTTTTAAGTGTAATTAAAAAAAAAAAACATTCCGATTTTTCTGCAAACCTGGGGAGTGCCCCAAGTTTGCTGACAAATCTGTTTAGCCTTTGTGTGGCCCCGATCCGCTGATTTAGCCAGAGGTCATTTCAGGGGGGATCGCGGGGGATTGCAGTTCCCCCCGGGTGAGGTACGGGGGGCGAGGCACATGACGAAGCCCCGCCCCCTGCTTCCGGCCGCCCCGCTTCCGGCCCTCATTCAGCCAGGAGGAGGCAGGAGAAGAGGGAGGGGAAGTTGCTTCCTCCCTGCCTCTCCCCACCCCTGCCTGCCTGGGGCCAGGGAGGGCCTTCGCGGGGCTTCCTTGCACTCCCGCCGGCCTTGCAGGTCCACCGCTGGGCCCCTCATGGGGCTCGGCAGTAGAGCTGCAAGGCCAGCGGTGGCGGCCGGGACCGTTGGGGGCGGGGTGTGTGGCCTTATGACACACTTCCGGTGATGTCAGGGGGTGTGGCATATGCTAAGGAGTTATGCTAATGAGTTCCCCTAGCTCTTTTTCTACGAAACGACCCCTGGATTTAGCTATGTGAAGACGGGAGCCGTAGGTGGCTATTAGAATATGAGATGCCGCACTCTGATCTGGGAGGCCAAAGGGGCGCCTTAGTGCCCTGATGCAGGCCCTCTACTTCAAAGGGGGGGGAACAGTAATAAGCAACTCGCCTGACCAAGGATGCACCAATCCACCCCCCCCCCATCCTTCCAAAGTAATAGGAGTCTCTTAGTTAACTGATTCTTGCATGGCATAAAAGCACAACAGGCGACAACACAACAAGCACATCCATCTCTCAGCCTGATATTTGTCTGCCATGTCTTCCCTGGAATTTGATATGGCCAAATGGCAACCATATCGTTCGGAATGGGATTCTATCTGGGCTACGAACCTCATCAAAGAAGATATTGGCTTCCCCAGTATCCCCCTCCTTGAAACTATCTATATATCTAATAGCGAAGGTGCCCCCTGCGTGAGGATATCTAAATCCACACATTGGGGGCACCTGGGGGGCAGGGAAATTTTCCTGCACACTTGGGGCAGTCCCCAGGTGTGCACAAAAATCTAAAAAGTTGAAAAAATATAGGGGGAATATTTAAATCCCCCCAAAAGTAAAAGAGTGTTTCCTGCGCATGCGCAGGGAACGCTCTGGTAACTCTGCAGTGGGCTGGGGGTTGGAAGCCTCTCAGGCCTCGCCGCCGAAGCCGAGGCGAGGGGGGAGAGAGGAGGAGGAGATCGGCCGCTGGAGGGAGGAGGAGATGAACCGGCAGAGGGGGAAGAAGGGGGGAGAGATTGGTGGGCCTAGCGGCTGGGAGGGGGAGGGGGCAGGAGAAGGCTTGGCGGGCTGGCGGCTGTAAGCAGCCCTCACTGCCGCAGGGGGAGGGAGAAAGTCTGGTGGGCCGAGCTCAGGCCTCCCGCCACCGCTGGAGGAAGAGGCGGGAGAAAGTTCGGCAGGCCGAGTTCAGGCCTCTCGCCGCCGGTGCTGGGGGGGAGGAGGGAGAAGGCTTGGAGAGGCGCAGGCCTCGCTGTGGGTGCCGGGGACAGGGGGCAGGGGAGAAGGCTCACCTGTGGCTGCTTCCTTCTTCTTCGGTGGAGCTTCTCCTCCCCCCACCCCCGCGAGTATCGCGGGTCCCCCTTCTTGTCCTTTCCTTAAAGGTAAAGGTTTCCCTTGCTCGAAAGCCAGTCGAATCCGACTCTAGGGGGCGGTGCTCATCTCCATTTCCAAGCTGAAGAGCCAGCACTGTCCAAAGACGTTTCCATGGTCATGTGGTCAACATGACTAGACGCCGAGGCGCGCAGAACGCTGTTACCTTCCCACCGCAGCGGTACCTATTTATCTACTTGCAATGTCTTGCTTTTGAACTGCTAGGCTGGCAGGAGCTGGGGCCAGAGACGGGAGCTCACCCCGTCACTGCCTAACCATTATTACGCCAATCTACCAATGAGGTTTAAAACCAATGAGCTTTAAAACTATATGGTTGGCATTTGGCTCCAATCCAATCCAGTTTGAGGTGCATCCTATTTCCCCCACTATTTTTATGCTTGTTGGGTATGAGAGCCCCAGAAATCCTGGTACCATGCAGGAGTGTAGAGTAGGAATGTGTGTGCGAAGCTGCATTGTACCTGCGAACCGGCACAAGTACCCTGAAGACCATACTCCGGTTCCTGTTTTGCTCCCTCCACTTCCCAGAAAGGCTCCTCTGTTTACTTCCTCCTTCCCCTCCCCCATTTCTCTTTAGATAGCAAAACTGCTTAGGTTAGGATTTAGACGTTAGTAGCAGGGAACTGTTAGCGAGTGTGTTTCTATGCACGAGTATGCTCCTTTCACTTGTATTCTGTTTGTGAATTCCCTATGCAGTGTTTTCTTAATAAACTTTCCTAATGTTTACTTGATACTGTACAAAATTTACGTACGCAAGTATGCCAAAAAGCTTGGTTTCTTAACCAAATTTAATTCTATATTTGCTTACACTGTTATGTTATTGTTATGCAAAGAAAAACAATAAAAAATTTAATAAAAAAAATAAAAAAATAAAAAAAATAAACTTTCCCCTTTACATTGTCGTCTGTTCATTTCTGAGAATCTGCACACTTTATATGGGGTGTTGTCCAAGTACCGGACCCTGGTATACACCAGTCATAGAATCATAGAGTTGGAAGGGACCTCCAGGGTCATCTAGTCCAACCCCCTGCAAAATGCAGGAAATTCAGAGATACCCCCCAATCTCCAGTGACCACTGCTCCATGCACAAAAGATGACAAAAACCCTCCAGGATCCCCAGCCTGGAGAAAAATGTCTTCCTGACCCCAAAGTGACGATCAGCATTTCCCTGGGCGTGTAAGAAAGGGCCACAAGATCTAAACACTGATGCAACCCTTCCTGTCCTCCCTCTCCCTCTCATGATTTGCCTAAGTTCACAGAATCAGCATTGCTGTCAGATGGGGCCATCTAGTCTCTGTTGGAAAACCGCCAAAGGAGGAGAGCCCGCCACCTCCCGAGGAAGCCTGTTCCGCTGAGAAACCGCTCTGTCAGGAAGTTCTTCCTAATGTTTTGCCAAAAAATCTTGATTTAATTTCAACCCATGGGTTCCAGGTCCGGCCTTCTGAGGCAACAGAAAACAACTCCACACCATCCTCTATACGACAGCCCTTAATAATGGCTGTTGGGTGTTACAAGTCAAAACACTTCAGTATTTACAGGGTTAATGATGTTTTGTTAAGTCATATGTTTGTTTGTAACCAATCTGTTTAGACAATAGGATGCCCGGGAACTTTGGAGCTAATTTGCTAGTCGGATTGGAAACCAAGGTGTCAAGTATTTAGCATATTGGTTTCTCCTCCCGTTCTTTGTTCTGACTAGAGAAGGAGACGCCATTCGTCTCTTCCCGTTTTACCTTTTAGCTGTAAGGATGTAGCCATATTAGCTCTTCGTTATTTTATATCCTGTGTACCTTTTCCCCATGTTAGGTTTATAGTAAACTTTTATATTTTAATACACACCATGGACTCCATCTCTTAATACTCTGCTGACTTACTCAATAAGAATCCCAACAATGCCCCCTGGATACAATAGGGGCCGTGGCTCAGTGGTAGAGCCTCTGCTTGGCATGCAGAAGTTCCCAGGTTCAATCCCTGGCATCTCCAGCTAAAAGGTCCAGGTCATAGGTGGTACGGAAGACCTCAGCCTGAGATGTTGGAGCGCAGCTGCCAGTCCGAGCAGTCAAGAGTGACTTCAATGGATCAAGGGTCTGATTCAGAAGGCGGCAGCTTCATACACATGTAAGCTCTGGACATGGTAAGGGGAACGCTACTACAACCATTCCGGTAACAAGGTCTCATGGAACTGCTCATCTACGCAGGAAAAGCTCCTTGCTCGTAGAAAGTTACCATGCCAAGAAGAAGGGGTGTGGCCTAACGAGCTCCCTGAGATGTTAGATTTCTATATGCAGGGGAGGGTTTAATCACAGGAGCTGTCTGGACTCAGAGCCCACAGGCTGGCCTCCTTAGCAAGAAGGCCGGGTTGCGTGGCCCCCCTCCATGCTGCAATGCCTCCCACGCTGTACTGCTCGGTGTAAAAGCCATTCGGGTTCTGCTTGTGCACCAGTTACTTAGAAAATCAAATCACTCGAGACAACTTTCTCTGAAAACTCTGCTTTATTCGTATTTTTTTTTCCCGTAAAGAGAGCAAGGGTGTTGCATTTTTAACACCCCCCCTTTTTTTTTAATGTCCAGACTTGGTACAACTTTTATTATTTTTCACAGTATTTTTGCAAAGACCGAGGACTGTTCTTATTGCTGCAATGCAAATCCAGGCACCTTTTGATGGGGAAGTGGTACGAGGGGACTCTTCCGCTCCCACCTATACCACCCCCCATCCCGCTTGTGCCCCGGTGGGTGAAAGAGCCCCCCTGTCTTCTGCATCACAAACAACCCCCTTTCTGCTGGCTCAACGGGGACTTTTGTGGACAGGTACCATACCGTCAGGTGCATTGAACCACTGAAGCCACGTGACTTCGGTCACAGTGTTGGGGTGCAAGAGATGTGCATGTCTGCCGCTGACTCGCGGCTATGGATGAGGCCCTGTCTCCTGTTCCCTTCGCCTGGCTGGAGCCAAAAATGGGCACGCTGCCATTTCAGCCGGTCTCTTTCAGCTGGTTGTCCCTTTCTACAGCCTTCTAACTGGTTCCCAACAGCAACCCTAAAGGAACAACTGCAGGAAGCCCTTGATTTCTGTAAAGCATCGTAGAGAGAGCCGAGGAGGTTTCCCCTCTGGTGAGTTACTCTGCTGCGTGCCCGCGGAGGGTCCTGGGTGCGAGAACCGCTACCAGCCCTGCTTCCTTGGTCATGCTTTCGGTACGGGAAATGTCCCCGATAAGGGGACAAACCCTTGCCCGGCTGAATTCGCCCAGTTGGCTCCAGGGAAGGGAACACATCCGGAGCATCAGGGCTCTCCGGGAGTTGCTGGGGGAGGGCGAAAAAATAGTCAAGATTGGCGATAGCAGGTTGGAGGCCAGTCCGATGCCCGCGGATTCAGAGCAGCTGTTTCGAAGGGCTGGAGGGAGGGAGATCGGGCGTGGCCGCGAGTCAAGACAACCGCGTCGCTGGACGATTCTGGTTTTGCAGTCCTCCTGATATTATTTAAGAGCACACCAGCTTGTCCCCCTGCAATGGCTGGAAGGGGGGGTGTAGGGGGCAAGAGAAGCTTCAGCACTGGACATGCACAGCCTAGAAGGCCTTTAAAAATGGAGGGGGGGGCAGAGATTCACAGTGATGTAGCATTGCTGGGCTGGGGGGGATTCTTGCTGGTGTGCACTGGGGGGGTTCCCTCCCCCCCGTTTGTTAAAAGGCTACAAGGGTGCACCCACGCTTCAGCAGGGAGCGCGGAGCCCCAAAATAAACTCCCATCCTATCGGCAATTAAAAAGATGTCCAAAGGGATGTGGGGCAGGGTTGACGGTTTTTGACGGGGCCCAGAATTGCCCTGCTGGGTCAGGCCAGACTCCAGCATTCAGATTCCAGAGACTGGGGACGAAGAACAGGGGGACAGCGCCTGCATTCTGGCCCGGCTTCTGGGATTCCGGCCGCACCTGCATGTCCGCTGTTGGAAACAGGATACTGGGCTGTGGTCGTGTCGAAAAACAACCGAGGGCCACTGGCTCTGCACGTGAATCCAAAGCCGCCCTCTTCCCCCAGGCAAAAACCTGCTCCATTCCTGCATCTCATCCACACCACCATCCCCAAAGATTTTCCTTCCAGCCCCTGAATCTGACCCCACTATCTTGGCACAGCCCGCTCGGATTCTTGAGCGGAGCTGCCCGGCACGGTTCAGCCCCTGAGAGTCTGCATGGAAGCCGCAGGTCTCCTGTGCGTGTTTCATGGTACGAGAGTAAGGCCTCTTGTGCCAGTCCTTTCCTTCCGTTGCCCATTTTTCCGTCGGATCTGACCCGTCCATCCCAAAAGCAGCAGAACGAGGAACCCCATTTCATGGAAAGACCTTAAGGAGGAGTCCGTATTTGTCAATCCGGAAACAGAATGAACAGAAAGCGATTCCTAGAAATAAGAACGCCGCGATCAGCCTTCTCTCCAAATGCTAGTCCCTGATCGGCTTAAAAGAAGGATCCTGTCCAACTTTTTTTTGGATATTCTCAACATAAAGTGCAGGGACAGTGCCACATATTTTGGCTGGCGCACCTTTGCAGGGTTGTTTGGTGCTAAGATGCACAGCGGTGTAATTTCATAGGCCAGGTTACGGGACCTACAGAAGCCTGGTACTCAGCTGATCGAGGACAGACTCTGGGGCTGACTGATAAGACTGTAAAAATTACAGACAGGTTGGATCCATTTCCTCTGTAGTATATTCCGGGGGTGCCGAAGTGACTCGGTGGGCTGTTAAAACTCGTGGCTAGGTTACAATTCTCCACGTCCCGAAAGCCCTCCAAAAATAGGTTTGATAGGACAGAGCAGATGGCCAAAGTGTTCCGCCTTTCCACCTACACTTTCCAACTCCGATAGTACTCCCGTTTTAACTCCATGGGTGATTTCCCACAAGCGCCGCTCTGCGCTCACTCCTCCCTTTTGCCCGGATGGTACGTGTCAATTTCACACAAGCTGCTGCATGTCAATTTCACACAAGCTGCTGCGCAGCAGCTTGTGTGAAATTGACACATACCATCCGGCCAAAGAGAAGAGCGAGCGCGAAGCAGCGCTTGTGGGAAGTCAAATGCTTCGCTTCTGCCCTGTTTGCACAAGTCGCTTCAATCAGGAATAGACGACTCTCATTCTTTTCTGCTTTGCCCCTACTGGGGGGGTGGAGGGGGTTAATGGCTATCTTTTATTCCCTCGCATTAAAATATGAAGTGTCTAGGAAGTGGATTTTGAAACGGACCCTCTAACAAAACCTTTCCCAGCTCCCACAAGGCAAAAGAGTGGTAAGCCCCTTCCTGATCCTTAGTGGTAATTCAGCACCGAATTACCCTAATCAAGTGCAAAACCCTAAACTGCAGAGTGGCAGCCATTCCAGCAATCAACCAGTGGTAAACCGCCACTGCGGACGCACATGTATTCTAGACGACTAGAATACATTTTCCCATTTGAAGGAGCGTACGAAGTTTTCTCGTTCGAAGAAGGAAGGCGGGCCCCACCTCAAACGGCCCAATCCCCAAAGATCCCGATCAGTGTCATTCATTGCCCCATCATTTCTATGGAAAGAAGAATGTTGCGTTTTGGTGAGTGCAAGGAAGAAACCCATGTGCTAACCAGGGGGTGTATTCTAGTGCCTTCATATTAACTCCCCTCCTTTTAAAACCGTATTTTTGTCATCACCCCTGCTTTGAAATGGATCCTTCTAAACATAAAAGTGCTGGGTTGTTGTTGGTTTTTTTGTTTCTCTCAAGTGACAAGAAGGCCTCCCAATGAAACATCACTTCCTCCTCTGCAGGGGACAGCCCACCGCTTTCTGTCTAGCAGCTGTGTGTCAAAATGGGCCGTCCAGGGAGGGAGGCCTGTGAAGTAAACATTCTTGCACGAGGGGAAGCAGCTGCCCATCGAAAGGATTGAAAACATATCGGTCCCCTCTATCCCGATCTCTTGGGGAGACTCCGTGACTTAACAGTACCATTTTTCCCCTCCCAGGTAGGCTCTTTATGTCTTTCTGCATCTGCAGACAGGCAAAAATTCAGCAGGTGCCGCTCCTTCAGTCACCACTTCTCCACAATAAGCTGTACCAGGGGAGTTTTAGCTTGTTGTGCAGTTGCATAACATGGGGGAGGGGGGCACGACTAGCAAACCTTATTTAGGGAAGCTGGCTGTGATAAACTGTGAGAATCCCTCGCGCTCAGACCAAAGCATCCCACTTTCTACGACCCAGTAAGGAGAAGACTGGTTTGCTTGCTATCTCTCTCCCCCCCCCTTCTTCTGTTTAAATGCAGCTTAAGGCAAAAGTTTGGCAATGCAAAGCAAAATCTACATAAGGCCGCGTGACTTGGGTATGCAATTTGGAACATTTTTTTCATCAATTAAACAGAGAGAGAGAGAGAAATAAAAAGAGAATAACCAACATTGTCGTTCCAGGAACTCCTCATTCCCCCTCCCTTCCCCAACCAATAAATTTCTTTTTTTCTCTCTTCTGCTCCTAACTTAAAATAAAATTTCCCACATCTCTCTGTCTCTCTCTCTGTCTCTCTCTCATGACCCAAACTAAGTTAAATGAGATTAAACATCAAACAACCACCGAAGGAAGAAAAAGAAACTTTTACAGAGCTGGGAATAAGTGCGTCGTGTGTTCCCACCCTTAGAAATTCCGATGATGTTGGATGACCCCGCCCCCCTCGCACCCTTACAATCGGAGGGGAGTCCCTTCCTTGGCGCTTCTGTAGCACAGTGAGATCCGTTCCGATGGGAGAAGGTAGAATGGTTGCATTTTGTTTTCTCTTTGTCAAATGAATAAAAAAGTGCATCTCTGTTTTTACTTAAATATATGTTTTCTTAAACGCTAAGTGGCTTTTCTCCTCCTCTGTCCCCCTCGCCGTTCCGTGCCGCGGGGACACTTGAGTTCTCATTACCGATACTTTGGAGGTATCACCACTAGAGGCGGCCCGTCGGTGGGCCTCCACATAAGTACCTGGGCATCGTTGGCATTGGGCTTCACAAGGGCACTCGTTGGTATTGGCTCGTTCTTATTGAGGATCTGCGGCTGCTCTTGAGCAGAGGGCTCCCGCAGCTTGGCACGCTGTCCCAGGGGTTTGCAGGGGGTTACTTCGATGCCCAGTTTCATGCGCCACTTGATGGTCTGCAGGGTCACCATCTCGCTGGTGGTCGTGTTGGTGGCCACCAGCCACGTGGTGAAGCTCTGATCCCGGTGGATGTGGGTGAGCTTGGCCACGCTGCTCTCGCTCACCGGCACCGCCCACGTGACGCTGGGGTAGAAATTGTCGTTCATGCTAACGCTGAACTTGGCTTCCTTCTTCGTGGGGCCAATGATGGTGCAGGTTTCCGTGGTGTTCCCGTACCACGGGTAGTTTACACCGTCAGAGTCGCTGATCGCTTGGATTTTGCCTTCCAGGAGATCCGGTAATTCCCAGCTGGACCTGCATCGGAGAAGGAGAAAGAGCAAGAGAAAGAGAGGATTGCTTTTCGGTGGGCAGCAGGACGGGCTGAAGAAGCTCTTGGATGCCACATACAGGGCTGCATCGCTCAGTTAAGCGGTCAGAAGGACTGGTGTTTGACCCCGGCTGATTAACTGAGCAGCGCATTTTATCAAGAAAAAGCTAACCCCTCCCAATGTTCACATAGGCATGTGTTATTTATTATTTATTTATTAGTTATGTTTATATCCCGCCCTCCTCACGGACGGGCTCAGGGTGGCTCACATTTGCCGGCGTAATATAGCCGCTTAGCATAAAACATTTAAAACATCATCTTTCCCAAGCCGGTGGCACTTCAGGAGGCCTCAGCCACCACTGTGACTGGCTCTGACTACTGTACAATGTCCCTTGCACACAGATAAGCATTGGGTCTAGGCAGGGGTCATTCCCTGCAGGAGTGCACAGGAGCGGAGCTCCGGCAGTAAAGAGCCCAGGGGGCGGGCACATGCAACAAGCCCCGCCCCCTGCTCCCAGCAGCCCTCAGTCAGAGCAAGAAGCAGCCAGGTAAGTTGCAGAGCTCCCCACCCCACCCCCCTGGTCCAAAACAGTCCAGTGGCACCTTTAAGACCAAGTTTTATTCAGGTACAAGCTCTCCCTCCTCTGCGAGGGACAGATCTGCATGTTCCCCCCCCCAACAGCTAGCAATCCAAAACAGTCCAGTGGAGCCTGAGCCTTCTGACACACTTCCGGTGATGTCAGGGGGTGTGGCATATGCAAATAAGTTATGCTAATGAGTTATGCTAATGAGCTCCGGCGCCTCTTTTTCTACGAAATGACCCCTGGGCCTAGGAGCTTTTCCTCTTAGCGTGCTCGTTTTCTTCACAGAGGGAGTTTCGGTGTCAGAGCCTGCTTTAGATACCAGGCCTTTTACAAGTTCAGCGCACAACTCAACTGTTGGGTATTGCATGTTGAAAACACTCAATGTGTATGTATGGGGTTAAATGTCTGTTTTGTTGTCACAGGAAATCACCTGCCTTTGTGTTAGCCAATGTTAGCTTAGAGCTGCAAGCCCGCGAAAAGCATCCTGAGAGTTTGATTGGGAGCAAAGTGTTAGTGTCTTTGCATTTTATGGCCTCTCTTCCTCTCTTTGTTCTGTCTGAAGAAGAAGCATGTTGGAGAGAAGCCATTGCTCTCTTCTAGTCTGTCCTTTGTAGAGGGAAGATGTAGCTTATATAGCTCTGTTGTTATTTTCTCCCAGTTACCCTTCCCTATGGTAGAATTGTAGTAAAGCTTTTATATTTTTAAACACACATGGACTCTGAGTCTGATTATTAAACTCTGGCATCACTAAGGTGATTTTTAACTCTGCTGAACTTTATAAAAACTCCAACATCAACGCAACTGGCTAGCAAAATGCGGGGAGCTGCGGTGGCCGTCCAGCTCCCAAGCCGCGACAACCTGCGAGATGAGTTCGATCCCTGCCAAGCAACGGACCGTCGCCCCCAAGAAGGAGCCTGGCCCCAGATAATCACAAGGGACACTAAAGATTAACTGAGAGCCGGCCGTCTTAAGAGAGAACCTGGCAAATCTGCGTTGTTCCGTCACGCTGCAGTCTTTCTCTTGAACTTCCAGCCGAGACCACTTCAGGGACACGGCTGAATGAATGTGTGATCTCTGCCTTTCCCACGGAAGGTTCACAAGATTTGCCCTCAGCTGGGAGGGCAGTCCTCTGAGCCTTTCAAGGCAGGCACAGAACAGCCGAGACCAGGGGTCGTTTCGTAGAAAAAGAGCTAGGGGAACTCATTAGCATAACTCATTAGCATATGCCACACCCCCTGACATCACCGGAAGTGTGTCATAAATACTTGCAGAGTCAACCCCGCTTAGCTTCCAAGATCTTACAGTTCTTGAGCTGATGGGGACCTCTGGACAACCTGGACAGGTGGCTAGTCTAAGTGAACTATAGTAAAGGTAAAGGTTTCCCTTGCTCGAAAGCCAGTCGAATCCGACTCTAGGGTTGGGGTGCTCATCTCCGTTTCTGAACTGAAGCGCCAGCACTGTCCGAAGACGTTTCCGGGGTCATGTGGCCGGCATGACTAAACACCAAGGCGCACGGAATGCTGTTACCTTCCCACCGAGGTGGTCCCTATGTATCTACTTGCAATTTCTTGCTTTCGAACTGCTAGGTTGGCAGGAGCTGGAACTAGAGACGGGAGCTCACTCCGTCCTGCGGCACTCGGGTCTCGAACTGCTGAACTACCAACCTTCCACAGCCTGCAGTTCAGCGTCTTTGCATTTTGCCAGCAGACTGAGCGTTGGGAAGAGGCAAATTTTCCCGCACCAGATACATGCGTTGGAGCAAAGATGCACAGCTGCCCCCCCCCCCGCACATGAACACATCAAACTGACATATACTGAATCAGGTCCATCAAAGTCAGTCTTGTCTTCTCAGACCGGCAGTGGCTCTCCAGGGTCTCAGGCAGAGGTCTTTCTCATCACCTACTGCTCAATCTTTTCATTGGAGATTCTGGGGATTGAACCTGGGACCTTCTGCATGCCAAACAGAGCCACAGCCCCTCCCAAACAACAAATGACAGCACATCAAACATGCGCAAGGGGTGACGCGGAAGATGTGGGCTGCCTCCGAGGGCAGCGGAGGGGGGGGGAACGCGCTGACAGTGTTCCCTCTAAGCTGAGTTGTTGTTTTTTTAAAGTAAATTTTATTAACATTTTGTATACAAGTCAACAAATCCAATAGGAAGGTCAAAATACAAACATAGCTGTTACCAACCTTAACCAACAATGTTACAGAACAGAGTAGTCATTATACAGTGTTTATGTCAATTATACAATAATAGATTATATTTAACTTTGCTAATAGTTAAATATAATATTTTAGTAATTGCCGCAAAGATCTCTCTGGCAAGTAAATGGAAAACAGGCTCTCTCCCGACCATGCAGCAATAGCTGCATAAAGTGTGGGATTTCTTTCTTCAGGAGAAAGCATCTATATGGCTAAGTAATAAAGACGCTGAACGTCACTTACTAAACCCTTTAGACAAATGGGCTCCAATTATTGATAAAATGAATTTGGATAAGTTCGATTGGGAACACATAAAGTCACCGAAATTTAAGATGCTTGTCTTAGGATGAGAGTTTGTTACCTGTGTTTTTAGCATTTGAAGTTTAGTTAGACATAATGGGTTGCGCAGCCTTTTAACTTGAGAGGGCCCTCAGTGTCATCAACTGAATAACATCTATTTTTGGTTTTTCTGTAGTTTTGTTTTTTTACTCTGCGTGCTTAATCAATTTTATCGAAAATTTAATGTTATTTCTTTGTACGTAATGTATCACGAAGAATTCGCATTCTGTTTGAGTTTCCGAGTAAAATGTGTTAACATTTTCTAATAGAAATAGGTCCCACACCTTATGTAGGCTCATTTTTTTTTAGCCTCCAGCTCACGCATTTTTGTCTTAGCTGAGGAAGGAGGGCTCCAGAGCAAACGAAGTTATGCAGCCCCCAAAATCGCTCCCTCACTGAAACTTTAATGCCGGTAGCTCACAAAGCAGAATTTTTGCTCGCAAGGCTCCACAGCTTAGAGGGAGCATTGGACACAGTCCACGGTGGACTCTGCCCGCCTCAACAGACCACCTGCATAAGCCTCAGTGCAATGGCTGGGAGGCACCACAAGAGCAGAGCGGTTTGTGCTGCCGGTTAACTTGGGGGGGGGGGGGAGAATGGCACCTGCTGGGACTTCCCTCGTTCTGCGAACTTCCTGGGTGCTGCTATGGGGGGGAGGAAGAGAGCCACACAGCTGCATAGGAAAGCCGAGGAGGCCGTAAAAGCAGATGGCAGGAGACTGACAGGAAATGTTCCAGCGCATACATCTGTGGGGAGGAAGTCTGCACAACCCCCGGCCTCCTCGCTCTAGTGACACATGCTTTCGCCCTGGCTTTCACAAGCAATTAAATCCGCCTACAGGTCTTCAGCATAGAACGGGGCTTCACGGGCCCTTTTTTTACGGCTGACGAGGAGCCTCGCTTGGCCCACGGTCCGCGCCCCTTCCGTTGCTTTTGACGTGACCTGATGGCGGAATCCTACACATGCACGCACACACTGTCAGAAGGGACGGTGAGGGGTTCGATCCTGCACCCGGTCCAGAACGAGGGCCTTCCAAGGCAGCCTCCCCGTCGAGCTCTGCTTTGCAAACCGCGACGCAACACAACTTCTGTGCCTCTTGCGCAAACTGTACGGAAACGGCCCCGGTCAACAGATGAGACACAGCTCGGAGGCACGACGCCAGCTTTGCATGCAAAGGGTCCCTGGTTCCGTCCCCAGCATCTTGGGCAGCACAGCTGGGGAAGGCTTCTTTGGAAGGCCACGGACAATTCACAGCTCGGTGTACGCGGCTCTGTAGGATGGCTTCTCACAGCCGAGTATGTAAAGAACCACAACATTACAATTCCATCCCCCCCCCCACACACACACACCACAACTTTTACCCTGAATCGAGGGCATCACATTCTGAGCCAGTGCAATTCCTTATTTGGATCAGGGGGGTTGGAGACTCTTTACAAGGAAAGGCTGCGGTAATAGGGGAACGTTTGGCCGGTGGAAAAGGAGGCTGAGCAGGGGTACGATTCTTCTTTTTAAGTATTTGAATGGCTGTCATTTCGAAGAGGGCAAGAAGCCGTGGAAGATTAAATGTCGGAAGCAGGGGTCATTTTGTTGAAAAAGAGGTGCACGAGCTTATTAGCATAACTAACTCATTAGCACAACTTATTTACATGTGCCACACCCCCTGACGTCACCGGAAGTGTGTCAGAAGGCAACACCCACCGCTCAGGCTCCCCTGGACTGTTTGGGATTGCTAGCTATTGGGGGGGGGCACACGCAGATCTGTCCTTGCAGAGGAGGGAGAGCTTGTACCTGAATAAACCTTGGCCTTAAAGGTGCCACTGGTCTGTTTTGGACCAGGGAGCTGGGGGGAGGGGCTCTGCAACTTACTTGGCTGCTTCTTGCTCTGACTGAGGGCTGCTGAGAGCAGGGGGTGGGGCTGGTTGCATGTGCCCACCCCCTGGGCTCTTTACTGCCGGAGCTCCACTCCTGTGTGCTCCTGCAGGAAATGACCCCTGGTCGGACGTTCCAGGTACGCTGGGCTCTCCTACCTGTGCTTACTCTTCTGCCACTGTCCCCTTTGAAATGTAGATTGTGTTCTCAGGGACAATTTCCTTCCTTCCGTTTACTCTCTCAAACGAAGCTCTTCCTTCTTCTTGCACACACCAAGAGGGACAATGTGCTGTCCTCTCTTGGTACGAAGAGGCAGATGGCCCTCACCATCTGCTTCCATCCTGAGCTATTACGTTAGTACTCTGTCCTGTCCTGTCTCTACTCTTTCCTATCCAAAAGTGTACTTCTCAAATAAAGAGATAAGTATTTGTCTTATACAACTGCAACATGGCTCTGTTTAGCTTTGGAAGCTGGGTGACCCGGTAAAGCGACCCTGCTGCGTTGGTAGCTTTATTTAAAGCACTCTGCTAACTAGTGGGAACTAGACTGACTACACCAGGTAACCCCAACAGGTTATGGGCCCAGCATGCTTCCACTGTGTTGTTAGCTTTATTTAAAGCACTCTGTTTAACTAGTGGGAACTGGACTAACTAAACCAGTTAACCCCAACAGATAGGACCCATAATAATGGGCTTAAATTACAGGTGAGGATATCAGCATGATGTTAGGAAAAACGTTTTACCAATAAGGGCAATTCAGGGATGGAATCGGCTACCCAGGGATGTTGTGGGTTCTCCCTTCTTGGAGGCGTTTAAGCACAGGGTGGGCATTATTGGTCAGGGATGCTTTTAGGTCAGGGGTTCCCAGACGTTTTGAGTCTGCAGGCAACTCTGGAATTCTGGCACAGGATGGAAGGCACAAAGGCAATACAGCTGCCCCAGGAAGCCAACCACAAAATAAAAGGGAGCAAAGTTACGCGAAGGATAACAGTAACTCTCTGCATCTGAGGAAGCCCGTGCACATGAAAGCTTATATCTCAAATAAAACTTTCTTGGTCTTGAAGGTGCCACTGGACTCAAACTTTGTTCCGTAACTCTTTTAACGTTTTCGGCAGAAGCTCTGCTGAACGGGATGGCTTTTAATCTGCACGGGCAATCGGATCTCCGGGGGCCAGTCAGAAATCCTGCTGGGCAGAAGTCCCACCAGGCCCCGCACCTCATTCTAAACACACTTGGCAAGTTGGGGACCCCTGATTTATGTCATCCTGCCCCCACCTCCCGACTGCTGGTATTCCAAGGAGGTCTCCCATCCAAGTACTTGCTTAGCTTCCGAGATTGGGCTTGTCTGCGCTATCCAAACCAGGGATGCAGAGGGAAGCTTCTGGGACCCCTAACTGTGAACTCCAATTCCCAGGTGCAACTACTCTTAAAGGTACATTAATGCTGGCTGGGGGCAGCACAAGGTCTGAGAGGAAGGCTGCAGTTGGTATAATGGCTGCTGATGTCACCGAGACACAGATGTTTTTCTAATGACGGGGAAAATAGAGAGATGCCCTGACACAGTTTCTAGAGGAAAAGGGTATCTGGGAGGTTCTCTCCTGGATGATGGACTATGAGTTCCTCAAACGCAGCCTCTTCCCTTCCCCGCCCTCTTAATTTTCCAGTGGCATCTCTGCCACCCACACTGCCAGAGCAATTCAAGAGAAGTGTGGGATGTTATGAGACAGCTAACCATGGTCTGTAGATGTAAATGTCAGCGCAAGGGATCCAACCAGTCTTCCTGCCTTTCAGTTCTAAGTCCCACAGAGGTACACATTTTTCGCTTTAATTAAATGCAAATAAAACACAGAGAATAACTCAAAAGGCAAAAGCTGGCCTTAGATGATAGGCACCGTTACAGCACAAGGGAAGAGGGTGTCTTCCTAGCACAGACAGCAAAGCACACCATTTTATCTTCACAACAGCCCTATAAGGTTGACTGTGTATGTGTGTGCGTGTGTGTGGCAGGCTCAGATGAGCTTTATGGCTGAGTGAGTGCTGATTTGAACCCAGGTCTCTAATCCAACATGCTAAACCACAACATTCTAACCCTGACTTCCAATATAAACATTTAATGTCCAAGGGTTTGTACAGCATTTCCAGAGAACTCTATGTGCTTGCCTCTGTAAAGTAGGTCAGGACTATTACGCCCCCAGTGCAGATACGGGGACTTTGCATTAAGGCCCCCAAACAAGTTCTCAGCAGACGCAGGATGCAAACGACAGGCTTTAGACTAGAGTGCCAGAAGACCAAAATGGTCTTGGTTTATTGCATAGGCTCATAACAGCTCTTTGCTTATGGGGCCCAACTCTATGGGGTTTTTTTTGCATAACAACTTTTATTACCAGGATAATACAATTTATCATAAACAGTCATATCTTTATCACACATTTCGAATATCCCAATTTTTCATTACATCCCCATACCCTCCCCCTTACTTGGCTTCCCGCAATGCTTACATCCAGTTATCTATTATTATCTTAACATATTCCCTCTTTACATTTTTATTAATCACCTCTATCTTCCTTTTATTTATTTATTTTTTCTATAACTTATATCATATCAACAGGTAACCTCATTTTTTTAATAACTATCGATCTTCTTTTCTAATATTCTTCAAAACACAATAGATTGTTTGCTACATCCCAACTGGTCTCTAAATATTGTTTAAAATCCTTCCAGTCCTCAAAAAAACTTTCGTCTTCTCAATCGTTTCGCTTTCTCGTAATTTTGTCCATTTCAGCCATAAATACAGCTTTTTTAATCCAGTCCCATTTTTCTGGTATCTTGTCCTGTTTCCAAAATGGTGCATACGTCATTCTCGCCGTAGTAATCAAGTACCAAAACAAAGTTCTTTTGGTAGGGCCCAACTCTATGTTTCGTTTCCCTGAGTCCTGGCAGTCCACGTGCACTTGTGAGAGTCCGACTGAGCCGAGTTCTCAGATTCGGAGCCGGCAAATGAGGAAGAGGGCCCACAGCCTTCCTCCTGTGCCGTCTCCTTGACCTGAAATGCCCTCAGGGCCTAGTTCTTGGGAGTGCCGTGTGTGCTGTAGAGGCACACTATTTCCTCAGAGGGGCAAACTGCACTTCCCCAGAATGGCTGCAGTTCAGGAAAACAGCCCACAGGGAGAGAGGAGACATCCCTCCAAATCCACCCCACAGAGAGGCAGAGATGTTGCTTGTATACGCTACGAGGAAGGCAGGCAGGCAGACTGCTGCAGAGAAGATTCAGTGGGGGGGAAAGGAGGAGGAGGAGGAGATTGGATTTATACCCCGACGTTCACTACCTGAAGGAGTCAGAATGGCTTACAATCAATGTTCCCTCTAAGCTGAGTTGGTGTGAGCTAGCTCACAGTTTTTTTAGCCTCCGGCTCACATATTTTGGTCTTAGCTCAGGAAGGAGGGCTCCAGAGTAAACTAATTTATGCAGGAGCCAAACTGCTCGCTCACAACTTTAATGCCAGTAGCTCACAAAGGGGAAATTTTGCTCACAAGACTCTACAGCTTAGAGGGAGCATTGCTTAGAATCTCCTTTCCCTTTCCCTCCACACGGCAGACACTCTGTGAAGTAGGTGGGGCTGAGAGAGCGCTCTCAAGAACTGCCCTTGAGAGAACAGCTCTGAGAGAACTTGTGACTGACCCAAGGTCACACCAGCAGCTGCAAGTGGAGGAGTGGGGAAGCAAACCCGGTTCTCCCAGATTAGAGTCCGCGCTCTTGAGCACTACACCAAACTTGCAAATGCTGCCCTCTCCTCAGACAATAAGCAGGGACAGAGATTTATGAGGAAGGGGGTAAGACCTCTTGAGCAGAAGGCCAACTGAGATCTCTTGACGTCTCTCATTTCATGGGAAAGCCCTCACGCTGGTTTCCTGAGACAAATCTATACACCCCCAGCTGCTTATTAGCCCCAGTGTGAAGTTGGGGTGGGGGGGGGAACAGAGGACTTTCCATTTGTATGTGAAGAAAATGCCATGTGATTATTTTTTTCTAAGCCAACATAAAGCAGGTGGGCAAGGGGAGGAAATCCCCCCCCCTCACACCTC
>NW_015174332.1:62683-69677 GCF_001447785.1 Gekko japonicus | reverse complement strand
GATAACTACGATCGGGGGTCATTTCGTAGAAAATGAGGTGCAGGAGCTTATTAGCATAACTCATTTGCGTATGCCACACCCGCTGACATCACCGGAAGTGTGTCAGAAGGCAACACCCACCGCTCAGGCTCCACTGGACTGTTTTGGATTGCTAGCTATTGGGGGGAGGAATGTGACGATCTGTCCTCGCAGAGGAGGGAGAGCTTGTACCTGAATAAAACTTAGTCTTAAAGGTGCCACTGGACTCTTTTGGACCGGGGGGGGGGCTTGGGGGGAGCTCTGCAACTTACCTGGCTGCTTCTTGCTCTGACCGAGGGCTGCTGGAAGCAGGGGGTGGGGCTTGTTGCATGTGCCCGCCCCCTGGGCTCTTTACTGCAGGAGCTCCACTCCTGTGCGCTCCTGCAGGAAATGACCCCTGACTACAATGAAGAAAATTGAACCCAAGGAAAAAAATTTTTTTAAAGCTTTATTTTCAGTTTTATGTTAAAAACATACAACCATGATACATTATTCATCAAATTCACTTATGGAGTCTTATTCGTCTACATTCATCCACTTATACAGACGCTTCCATCTTTCCATAAACACTTTTTCATCCTTTCCTTTCCTTGAAGGATTAAACTTAACCTATCCATCTCTGCTAACTCTAACAACCTACCAACTAGGGTCATCCAGTTTCGGTATATATTCTTGTTTCCAGAATTTGGCTATCAAGATCCTCGCGGATGTTAGTATATATATTATCAGATATTTATCTTTTCACTTATAGCTTTCTGGTAACATGTTTAGGAGTACTACTTCCGGGGACAATACTATTCTTATCTTAGTTATTGAACCCAAGAAAATTATTGAACGAAAATAATAATAAATTATCTGCACAACATTTCTGTCCACATCCCTAGTGAACAAACGCTGCAACCCGAGCCGCTATGTAGCCTTAATTTGGACGGGAGTTTGAAAAATATCTGCAGTGACAGAAGCCGATATTCTCTTATCGAAGGGCTAAGCGCTTGCCTTGTTTATCTGTGCACACATTTTTCTCTTGGTGTTCAAAAACGTGATGGGGATTTTACTGTGGTTTTGGTTTGGTTGGTTTATAGCACCGCTGTTGTACTTCCGTGTACTTAGCACCACACATATACACTGCACACACATATTCTCTAGTCATGCAAGCGATCTTTACTCCTCCCTGCCATGTGACTGAGAACCAAGATATACTAGAAGCTTCTAAGAGGCCCTTGCATGGTCTCCTACAGGGCACTGCAATCGCCTCCAGGTGAGCAGGCAATGGGAAAAAATGAGATGAGGGCTGTTAAATTATTAACCTAAACGGCAGACGAGCTAGTGTGAACGTTTCTGTAGGCTAGGGATTTTTGTGGCCTCACTTACAAGGCAAATTGATAGCAGTACGCAGAGAAGGATTTGGGAGACCAGGATTACACAAGCCCCTACTCCCTTGTAAAGTCTTCATGTTACCCTATTACAAAATGTCGAGGATGGCCAAGGCCAAGCACATTGCTCATTTTAAAAATTGCTACAGAAAAGATTAATAATAATCCTGATTGCCAGCCTTTTAAATCCTTACCTAATTTTCTTGCTTGGGCATTAAATGTTTTACAGGGCTTGCAGTATTCCCTCTAAGCTGAGTTGGTGTGAGCTAGCTCACAGTCTTTTAGCCTCCAGCGCACACATTTTTGTCTTAGCTCAGGAAGGATGGCTCCAGAACAAACTACTTTATGAAGCAGCCAAATCACTCGCTCACAACTTTAATGCCAGTAGCTCACAAAGTAGAATTTTTGCTCACAAGACTCCACAGCTTAGAGGGAGCCTTGGTTGCCAGCTCCTGGTCTGGAAATAAACTGGAGATCTTGGGGTTGGAGCCTCAGAAGGGCAGAGTTTGGGGCATAATGCCATAGAGCTCAACTTCCAAAGGGGCCATTTTCTCCAGGTGAACAGATTTTTAAAAAGACCTTGTTTGTGGGCGGTGCCGGGGTGAGATTTCAGTAACTGGGGTGAAGCTTGGTGAGTTTTTGTCAGAACAGGGGTGGGGCTTGTTGATTTCTGTCGGGAGGGGGCAAGGCTTGTGTCATGATCTGTGCAGGACTGGGAGCAAGTCCTAGTGCAGCCTGGTTCCAGGAGAGACCTGCATGCCAGTGGAAAGCAGACATAGCCTACAATCCCCACAATGCTTAGCAACAGTTGTAACCGATCAGTGTCCAGGGATTGTGCGAAGAGACTGTGAAAAACTGTGTGCTGTAAAACTGTGTTCTTTCTCTTCTGTGGTCGTCTCTCACAGAGCTAAACTGAGGGGACAGTCTGGTCTGAGGAAAAGATCCCTCACTTGGGACAAAGTGAGTACAGGCCTGGTATAAGAGGGCTGTGGGCCTTGAAATAGTAACTAGTGAAGTGAAATAGGTAGTTGTGTTCGATTTGATTATTTGGCCTTAAAACACTGTTATATATCTAAGCAGCTTGTCTTGTTTTCCTTGCCCCAGTACTGTGTTAATAAACCATTTGTTTCAGTGTTCTCTGCCTGGTCATCACACCTATGTTCTCGGCTTTAAAAAGGGCATTTTGGATGGGCTTGGGAGGGTACTCTGGGTCTTCTCAAGGGACCCGAAGTCCAGAGTGGTGGCAGCTGAAGATGGCAACCCCCTGGGGGTCATGACAGCTTGATAGACCCTGGTGTCTGAGGGCAGATGGAACTTGGTGGATCAAAAGGGGTGTGTGTGGAAAAACTTTAACCACCCCTTAGTTCAAAATACCTGATATTGAACAAGAATAGTGGCTATAACATCTGAGGCCAAAATACCAAATGGGCATGAGAAACACCTAAGGACTGGCAAACCTGGCTCGTCTCTCCCCCGGCAACCTCAGAGCAATATTCAAGATGGCGGCCTTCATTCAAGCCACGATTCAAACGAGCTTTGACTACATTCGATTAATCCAAAGTTCATTTCGATACAAGATCAGAAATAAGGATAAAGAGTTAAAAGTATAAAGTAAGATATAAAATATGGGACAGTGCGACGGTCTCGAGACAACGAGAACTGATTGTGAGGGGATAGAGAGCTGGTGCCTTCCTCCAACAGAAGAAGAGTTTGGATTTATACCCCGCCCTTCACTCGGACTCTCAGAGCGGCTTACAATCTCCTTTCCCTCCCCCTCCCCACAACAGACACCCTGTGAGGTAGGCAGGGCTGCAAGAGCTCTTTCGAGGACTGCTCTTGACAGAACAGCTCTGAGGGAACTTGTGACTGACCCAAGGTCATACCAACAGCTGCATGTGGAGGAGTGGGGAATCAAACACGGTTCTCCCAGATTAGAGTCCAAGCGCCTAACCACTATACCAAACTGGTGTATTATTAAGACTCAACCACTTGCGTATCCCACACACCCAAAGGCAGAATTTAGCTACTTTATTTATTATCTCTTGGGAGGAATCTGCAAGAAGGAGGGAGACGTAAAGTTCTTCAGATCTTCCTGGTAGAGTTGATAGGATTGGGGCTGTGTACTGAGATTGAATGTCATCGTAGAACGGGCCGTCCAGCAGAACATGGTCGGTAGACTCTAGTTTCCCTGCATGGAATGGGCAGAGCCATTGAGGGGGTGGGACGCATGTCTTCTAGGAGGGCTGTAGCTAGGACGCTGAAGCGTGCCAGGGTAAAGATTCTCCGATATTTGGAGATCTCAACTGATCTAAGATAATCTGCTGGTTGGAAGCATTTGATATGCTGTGGAATAATCGGATATTTCTGTATCTGTGCATGATCCCAGAGCCACTGTTTATTTCTTTTGCTTTTTGGTCCCCAAGATGCAGTAAGACTTGGGGGGAGAGGCCATGCTCCCGAAGTTTCCCTTCAGTTCCTCTTTGCCAGGCTGAACCGTGGCTATCAGCAAAGATCAAGGGTGCTAGGCCCACTGGACTGAAGATGAGTTTCAGCCAATAGATGCTTCTTGTTTTAACCACATAATGGCCCGGCTGGAGGAGCCATGATACCGCCACATGGCCTATATTTGGCCCACACCTGGATGGGAAACTTCCTGGGATTTCCACTTACGCCCCCCTGTTGTTCCACAATGGCCAAAGAGCAGAATATAAGTAAGACCCCATATCAAGGCAAGCTGCTGACGTGTGACATCTCCACTTGACAGCATCAGGCTGAGAAGAGCTGCTGATGAAAACAGACAGTCCAGGGATGGGAAAACCTCGAGGGGGGCACCTGTCAGGTGAATGCCAAACTATGAACCTCTGTGTGAAGCTCAGGCCTTTCGTTTCTTTAAGTTCTGCTTTCCTTTCCCTTCGCTTGTCATGTTGAATTCCTGGGGGGGGATGGTTGTTGGAGTGTATGGAAGTGGCCGTAATTATTTCTCAAGTCGTGCCCCCAAGAGTTGGTTCTTGACCTTGGAGACTCTCTGTGCCTAAGCTAGTTAGATAAAGGTAAAGGTAAGGGTTCCCTTGCTCGAAAGCCAGTCGACTCCGACTCTAGGGTTGCGGTGCTCATCTCCGTTTCAAAGCCGAAGAGCCAGCGCTGTCCGAAGACGTTTCCGTGGTCATGTGGCCGGCATGACTAAACACCAAGGTCCACGGAACGCTGTTACCTTCCCACCGAAGTGGTACCTATTTATCTACTTGCATTTTCTTGCTTTCGAACTGCTAGGTTGGCAGGAAGCTAGTTAGATAGGGCACCGTATATCTGTCTGTGTTGCCACAGAAACACTGGGGTCAGGTGTGACGTACGAGAGTGTGGGATTTTAGCCTTTTACCTATAACCTGTATGTTCCTGTGGTTTTCTTCAGTCCTAACAAAGGTTCTTGTACCTACAGCAAGCAAATCTCTAATAAAGCATTTCAATGCCAATAGTGTGTAGAGAGTGACTTAGCTGGGGACCTGGCACCCTGTCTGCAACCTGCATAGATTAGGCATATTTGCATCATTTTTAAAAACATTTTACCCAGAGCCCTCTCTGCCTTCGTGCCCTTTGGGGATCTGAGATTCCATTCCCGGCATTTTCAAGGGTACCTTGGCACGAACAAAGGCCCAAAAGCTTTTATTTAAAAACGGAGGCCAACATTCTTGGGAAGCCAGAAACCGCTCCTCATACCCAGAGCTGATCTGGATTTCTGGGCTCAGTGTGGCCACGCAGCGTGCTCTGGTTAATTTACCAGATGTAAGTAACAAACCCAGGCTTGTGCGTACAGACTCTAGTTTGTTGCCTGGAAGTGGAGAGGGTATCCCCCCTACCCGGTGGTCATTCTGACCAGGCGGCCACAAGGCGCGCTGCCACTCCATTAACCGTCCTTTGCAACTGCAGACATCCCAAGAAACCAGCGACAACTCCCAGTTAGGATCCCTGTCTTGTGCCAGCCAACAAACCCTTATTGGTCAACCTCTCTGCATTCAGAACTAAACCGGGGTTTGTTCAACTGCAGTTGAAAAACCGGGGCTTATCACAGTGTCCGAACGCAGCCTATGGTTGGATTCCACAGATCCTCCGGAAACTCTTGCACCAGGGTAAGGGCTCCACGAGCCAGAGGAAAGGACCACGTGGAAGAGGTTTCAGGATGTGCCTACCAAAAATACGTATGTTGGGGGGGCCTTATTTTGGGCCTAGCATTGCCCACCTGTGTGTTTGCTTCTTCACCTCCCATCAGCATGCTGAATCTATGCATTTGTAAGGATATCACAAGTCTCTGCTGCTCCGGGAGAAACCACAAAAGGGGCAACCTAGAGGAGGAAGGAGCAGGACTCCAGTGCACTGGCCAGAGGGTGAGCTAGGTTGTCCAGCTATTGCTCTGTTCAATCCACGGGACAAGAAACGCAAACCAGGTTCGGCAGGAGTTCTGCCCTAAACTGTGCAGACTTCAGGGTTACACAGAACTCTTCAGCATAGTTATTACAGGATAAAACTTGAACTGATCAAATCCAGCTTGGGGTTAATCTGCAGTGAAAGCATCACCTCTCTCTTATTCCTTTCCAATCACATTTCCCCTTCGGGGAAGCGGGGAGAAGAACAGGGACTTTGTTCTTTAAGAGGATTGCAGCTTTAGCAGGCATCGGGGAGAAAAATCCACTGGATTTCTATCATGCTGCCTGAAAAATTAATCTCTGAGATGGGGAGGGGGAAGGGCTTGCTCTTAAGGTGACATTGCGGAGTCGGTGTTTTTGTGTGGGCGTGACTCTCCCTGCAATTCGATTTCCGCCACCTTTCACCCAGCGATGAACAACACTTTCCCGTCATTCGACTGATGCTCAATCAGAAACACACGTCACATGCAGATGGGTTGTGTGTCCCTCTGTGCTGCCAAGCCCAGATGTCTTTAATAAAGGGACACTCCAGCTGGACCAGACGCTAATCCCACCACTGGCCTTATTGGCTGGATCACAGTGCCCCTGGGGTGGGGAAGGGGTCACACTATACGGCCAGTGCCCGAGAAGGTCAAGAAACGGAGCAAGTCAGGAGGTTTGGGAGGGTTCAGAGGTGGATGGCCATTGCCTGCCCCCACGTAGCAACCCTGGACTTCCTTGGTGGTCTCCCACCCAAGTACTAACCAGGGTCGATCCTGCTCAGCTCCCGAGAAATGACGAGATCGAGCTAGCCCGGAGATACACTGTGTAACTGCAAAGCACCTACAGGCACAGGCCTTCTGCTTCGGCACTGCCAATGTAACAGCCAGAGTGGCGTAGCGGTTAGTGCCAGGATCTGGGAGACAGGGATCTGAATCCCCACTCTGCCATGGAAGGCTGCTGGGTGACCTTGGGCCTGGCCTACCTCACAGGGCCGTTGTAGAAAAAGAGCCAGGGTCCAGAAGCACCTTAAAGACTAACAAAATTTGTGGCAGGGGAGGAGCTTTCGTGAGTCACTGTTCACTTCTTCCAATCCCAAGCAGTACATTATCACACGGCGAAGAAGAAGAAGAAGAAGAAGAAGAAGAAGAAGAAGAAGAAGAAGAAGAAGAAGAAGAAGAAGAAGAAGAAGAAGAAGAAGAAGAA
>NW_015174332.1:51618-62533 GCF_001447785.1 Gekko japonicus | reverse complement strand
CAGAACTATGGCTTGCCCAGGGTCATCCAGCAGCTGCAAGTGGAGGAGTGGGGAATCAAACCCGGTTCTCCCAGGTTAGAGTCCACGCACACTTAACCACGACACCAAACTGGCTCTCATACCATACATGCTGTATGATCATTTATTGCTCACCCTCTACCTATATGTACGGACTGGACATTCCCATGTTTGTTTCTGTCTCTGTCTTGACTCTAATTGGCCCTTCCTGGCAACTAGCCCACCCCATACGTAATGGTTGGGGAAATTCTGTTTCACTGTATCTGAAGAAGTGTGCTTGCACATGAAGCCTTATACCCGGAATAAAACTTGGTTGGCCTTAAAGGTACCTTGGACTCAAAACTTTGTCCTGCTGCGTCAGACCAACACGGCTACCCCCCACCTGAATCTATCACAGGGCTGTAAGGCTGAAATGGAGAAGAGAATAATGCGCGCTGCTTTTGGTCCCCAACAAGAGAAAGGAAGTAAATAAATAAATAAAATGTGCAACTTCGATGGTGGACATGCGATAAAGCAGTGACTCTTTGGACGGAGGTCCATAATGAAATGCAAAAAATGTTGAAATGTAACTTTAAAAAAGAACCAGAAATACTATTTTTGGGACTTAAAATGGAAGAAGTGAATGTAACTAAGAGAACTTTGTTATGGTATTTGATTACAGCGGCAAGAATGACCTATGCTCAATTTTGGAAACAAGATCGAGTACCCGGAGGTTTGGGAATGGATTAGAAAAATGCTTTTTATGGCAGAAATGGACAAATTGACAAGAAAACTTAACAACAAAGAAGACGAAGAATTCTTTGCAGATTGGATGGATTTTAAAGAATATCTAGAGAAATATTGGGATGTTAGAAACAATTTATGATGCTTTAATACTTATTAGGAATAGAATGAGTAAAGAGTTGAACAGAAGTTAAGGGTAGTTAAAGAAATGTTACCTATAAGATAGATTATAAGAGGAAAGATAGTTAAAATAATAGTTACGTATTAAACTGTGGTTTAAGAGAAGGATTAGATAAGAATAGAAATTTGGTAGGGGTGGGATCGCTGCGGGAAGCCTGGAGAAAGGGGAGGGAGGGAAGAAGGAGAAAGGGCTGTATTGGAAATAAGGGAATATTATAATGTTGGACATGTTGTTACAGCCCGATAATAAAATTTTTTTGAAAAAAAATAAAAATAAAATGTGTAACTTCGTCACCCCGTCCTGGCTTATTTGGGATGCCAAAGAAAAAGGAGGACCATTCTCTTGCGCTCCTCAAAATGCTTCACCCTGTGAAGGCAGGTGTCGCTCCAGAATGTGAGGAAGAAGAGTGCTTCTGAGCATGCAGAGAGCCAGACGGTGTGATCTCCCACACAGGCCTGGGCCCCGCTGCTTCCAAAGGAACATTTTAAAAAATCTGCGTAGCCAATCAGATCTTCAATGGCCAATCAGATGTCTTGCTGGGCAAAAGCCCCACCTGTTCCCACACACTTTCAAAGAAGAAGAAGAAGAAGAAACAGCAGAAGCAAGAAGCAGCAGAAGCAGCAGCAGCAGCAGCAGCGGAAGACGAGGAGAAGGATTTATACCCTGCCCTTCACTACCCGAAGGAGTCTCAGAGCAGCTTACTATCTCCTTCCCTTCCTCTCCCCACCACAGATACCCTGTGAGGTAGGTGGGGCTGAGAGAGCTCTCTCGAGGACTGCCCTTGAGAGAACAGCTCTGAGAGAACTTGTGATCAACCCAAGATCACCCGGCAGCTGCATGTGGAGGCGTGGGGAATCAAACACGGTTCTCTCAGCTTAGAGTCTGCGCTCCTAACCACTACACCAAAAACACTTGGTGGGCGCCAGGAAAAGTGTCAGCAAACATCATGGCACTCGTGGTGGGCACAATGTTGGGGACCCCTGGTTTAGATAGTATTTAAAGATTGGCTTTGAACAAGAAAGGAGCTGCAGTGGCTCAAGGGGTTAAGACGCTGAACTGCAGCTGTGGAAGGTCGGTAGTTCAGCAGTTCGAGACCCGGGTGCCGCACGACGGAGTGAGCTCCCGTCTCTAGTTCCAGCTCCTGCCAACCTAGCAGTTCGAAAGCAAGAAATTGCAAGTAGATAAATAGGTACCACTTCGGTGAGAAGGTAACAGTGTTCCGTGCGCCTCGGTGTTTAGTCATGCCGGCCACATGACCACGGAAACGTCTTCGGACAGCGCTGGCTCTTCGGCTTGGAAACGGAGATGAGCACCGCAACCCTAGAGTCGGACTCGACTGGCTTTCGAGCAAGGGAAACCTTTGCCTTTTAACAAGAAACACGCGATGTCTCTTGTTGGCAGAAATGGCAAGAGTGGGCATTTGGGCAGCCGATCTAGTACCCAGGGTTAGGCACAACTGAAGGAGCTCAGAGACTCCTGGTGATTTCCCCCCCAGACTTGTGTGCCTCGGAACTGAAGCTGGTTGGAAAATCTGGCTTACGACATTCTAACTAGCTTCCTATGGGTGAAGGTCAGTTTTTAAAACGCCTTCTTGTGCTCTCAGACTTGCCAGAGAGATACCCTCCAGGCAGGCAGCAAGTAGCAATCTGTGCGCTCATATTTAGAAAGGTATTAATGTCATGGGTTGAATCCCACCGGCCCGATCCGTCAGCAGAGGCTGTGACCGTCTTGTGTCAAAGAAGTCTCCTTCCACTGAAGGAAGCCGCCTCCACCAGCCGAACGGATCGATGGGACCCAACTCCACGATACGTGTCAAATCTCTCCTCCCAGAGTCCACTCTGAAGCTCTTTCACGTATCCTCTTCTGAACTTTAGATAATAAGATGTTTCGTTGTTGGTTGAAATTTTCCCAGTTGGTGTGTGTCCCACTTCAGAATTTTTGACTTAAAAAGTTCTCTGCTGCAAAGCTCTGCTCTATTAGACATTCCCAGAATGTAAGCCAAAAGATCCTTTAAAAAAAACACAAATAAAGTTGATGGAACTTTACCGGCGGTGAAATCTCACATTCCCCCAACAGGAAGGGGCTCTGGTACAAGTCACCATGCAACATGGCCAGAAAACACCACGTAGATGCACATGGACCCCAATGGCCTGACCCACCCACAGCTTGTATGAGCTCTTACCAGGGCTCTGAAACCAAACTTCTTTGGTTCCAGTTTCTCATTGGGATAAAGCTCTGCCTGGTTGAACCCAGGCTGACAAACAGCCACAAAGGTTTATTCAAGGGATAAGCTTTCATGTGCATGCAGACTTTTCCAAATACCCTGGAATGGAGAGGAGGAGGAGGAGGAGGAGGAGAGAGAACAGCTCTGACAGAACTACAGCTTGCCCAAGGTCATCCAGCAGCTGCAAGTGGAGGAGTGGGGAATCAAGCCCGGTTCTCCCAGATTAGAGTCCGCGCACTTAACCACTACTCCAAACTACAACAAACTGGTTCCCCCTCTCTACTTTCCATTGCAGTGTATTTGGGAAAGTGTGCCTTGCACACAAAAGCTCATCTCTTTAATCAACCTTTGTTGGTCTTAAAGGTGCCACCGGACTCTAAATCCGTTCTGCTGCTTCAGACCAGCACGGCTGACCACCTGGAGCCACTTATACAGTCTGTTTATCAGGCCCTTCATGTACCACAATTAAGTAACACACGGGTGTGAAAGGAAGTGTGGTATTAATTGTGTAGAGGGCCAGTAATCTTCATCTGCAAGGACCAGAATAACCTACATGCAGCCTAGGCTGTCGGTATCCCACACAGATGTGTGGAAACAGCTATGTCCAGTACTGGCCAAAGACCGCAGCCTCTGAGAATATGTACTTCAAGATGTGAATAAGGCGAGGAACAGCCTAAAGTGGTATGCTAGGAGTGATTCAGGGGTCATTTCCTGCAGGAGCACACAGGAGCGGAGCTCCGGCAGTAAAGAGCCCAGGGGGTGGGCACATGCAACAAGCCCCACCCCCTGCTTCCTCAGTCAGAACAAGAAGCAGCCAGGTAAGTTGCAGAGCTCCACCCCCCCCAGCCCCCCGGTCCAAGAAAGTCCAGTGGCACCTTTAAGACCAAGTTTTATTCAGGTACAAGCTCTCCCTCCTCTGTGAGGAACAGATCTGCACGTTCTCCCCCCGGCCCCCGCAAATAGCTAGCAATCCAAAACAGTCCAGTGGAGCCTGAGCGGTGGGTGTTGCCTTCTGACACACTTCCAGTGAGGTCAGGGGGTGTGGCATATGCAAATAAGTTATGCTAATGAGTTATGCTAACGAGCTCCCGCACCTCTTTTTCTACGAAATGTCCCGAGTGATGTTATCCTGCTCCACCACACAACACCCTGAACAGAGATGTTAATGGCTACTCCGAAGCAGCATGAGACGAAACATTTTTTTAAAAGTGTATTTTCTGACATATCTAACTTCAAGCAAACATCACTGCGAAACCAGACCTCCTATACACACCTTTCTATTGGGGGAAGGCAAAGCTTTGCAAAGTCATCTTCTCTCCATTATTCATGGAATTTTGCAATAGACTAGAGACAAAGGTATTTTTCTCCTTAATATCTGTCTCAAAATAGGAGAGTGCCACAACAAACCTTTTATAAAAGAAGGTTTGGATCTGGCCTGTCCCACTTTCCCTCAGGAGAATGGCTCGGAACAACGCCGGGTTTTTACGGGACCCAGGCCACCCTCTCTATGGATTTATCTTGTACGCCAAAATATGCTGTTTTTAATTTCAGTTCTTATGCCGTATTTTATTGTTGGTTCATTTATGTGTGAATATCTAGAAATAAAACAGGATAAAAACGTAAGAAATATTCATTGTCAAAAATGTACAGGATGCTGGCATTAAACGAGATGATTTAATAATCATATTGTATATTCTTACCATGTCGAGAATATTAATTGCAAAACGATGGAAAAAGGATACGATACCCAACAAAGAAGAGCTAAGGGATAAAATAATTGAAATAGCTGAACTAGATAAACTGAATACGACTCTTTCAGGAAAAGATGAAACAATTTTTCAAAATAGATGGCAGAAAGTTTATAACTGGGTGGAAAAAAACTGTTAGAAGATCTTCCATTTGTACTTCCAACAAATGTATATGTTTTACTATGTTCGTTATTTTATGTAATAGAAAACGTATAAACTTATTTTTTAAAAATGTACAGGATGCCTCTCCAGAAAAAGAAGAAAAAGAAAAAGATGTGAGTAAGGCCATGGCAGGAGAAAGTAAGATAAAATAATTATATGATTTGAGGTTGAGCAGGGGGTTCCTGACAGGGCTGGACTTTGAACCCAAGTCTGATTCCAACGCTAATTCCAACGCTCCTTTCTCACTTGAATGCGCCTTTGAAGCTGGCAGCACCACTGAGGCCTTCGGCCTATGGTCCCGGAGCATCCTCACGGCTCTGTGTTTGCTGTCTGTGGTGCTACAAACTGATTCCTTCACCCTCTCCTTGGAACATTATTTGCTATTGACGTTTCACATCCCCTAGAGCAGTGGTGGCGAACCTATGGCACGGGTGCCAGAGGTGGCACTCAGAGCCCTCTCTGTGGGCACGCGTGCCATCGCCCCAGCCAGGCCCAGACCATCATTAAAGTGTCGGATTCTCTGCCAAATCATTTTAAGTAAATGAAAGCATTTGGGATTGCTTTCCTTACTTTGTTTGGATCATCTTAAGTTAAATTACGAGTTGTTTTTTTCTACAGTAAAACCTCAGTATGCAGGTTAAATTGCCGTGTGGGCACTTTGCGATACATAAGTGGGTTTTGGGTCGCAGTTTGGGCACTCGGTCTCTAAAAGGGTCGCCATCACTGCCCTGGAGTCTGGTGCCTCCTCCAAAGGAGAGGAAACACAGGCAGAAGGTGCTAACAGACTGTTAAGAGTGTGCTGTCAGTCTCCAGCCCTGGATGCTGCAGGGCTCTCTGTGACCCCCTCCCCGTTCTTGTCACGCACAAATAACACCATTCCACGCACTCCTGTCGCTCTGTTTATACAAAGAACTCTGCCCAGTGACCTCACAGGGACACATCATGTACATGTATAGGTTTTATATTAGTCAAGGCACCCCCCAAGGAACAGGGGCCGTGGCTGCAGACTGGAAGGTCTGTAGTTCAGCAGTTTGAGACCCGAGACGGAGTAGAGATGTAAAATTTCCGGAAATTTTGAAGCTCGGGAAAAACCCCAGTTTTTTTTCCTTTTTTTTCCGGAAAAAAATGGAAATTTTCAGAAAAATTGAAGAAAAAAAGCTACATTAGCATTTTTTTTTCTTTTCTAGTTTGAAAGTCATTCTGTTACTTTAGGAACATAAAATATGACTATGGACATTTTTACTTGGCATGAAATTATCACAACTAGCATATTAAAAACATAGTGTATCCAAACAATTATTACAGAATACCCACCCACATGCAAAAACAAAACTGAAACTTTTTTATTTTCTTCTGACAATCGCACCTCCTAAAGGAAGAAATGCATCTTGTTCTTGTATTGGAGAGTTCAGTTTGTAACCTAGGACTTGCTTGTCCTCAATACACAGAAATTACATAAATCTGATACTATATATATATATATATTAGAAATGATTTGGAAAATATTTGAACACCTGGTCTTAAAACATTTTATTCCTCATGTTAAAATAAAACGTTCTATAATCGAATTTTCTTTTCTTTTCTTTTTTCAATTTTTCAAATTTTTCGGAAAAAAACAAAAAAGGCTTCAGGAAAAAAACTGGAAAAAAATGGGATTTTACTGAGTTTTTCCGGTTTTTTTCCGGGCCTTCACATCTCTATGACGGAGTGAGCTCCCGTCTCTGGCCCCAGCTCCTGCCAACCTAGCAGTTTGAAAGCAAGAAATTGCAAGTAGATAAATAGGTACCGCTTCGGTGGGAAGGTAACAGCGTTCCGTGTGCCTCGGCTTTTAGTTATGCTGGCCACATGACCACAGAGAAGTCTTCGGACAGCGCTGGCTCTTCGGCTTAGAAACTGAGATGAGCACCACCCCCTAGAGTTGGATTCGCCTGGCTTTTGAGCAAGGGAAACCTTTACCCCTCAATGAATCCTGGGAATTGAAGAATGCTGAGGAAGAGGATGCCGAGTATTCTCAGGGAGAGACCCTTCGGTCCTGCTCACAGATTCCATTTTGGGACTCTGGAGAGAGTTTAAGTCTGTAATGTAGATATGCCCACACAAGAACTAAAACTAAAATCCTGTATGCGTTGTCAAGCACCCAGAGGCTGAAGCATATAGTTCTAGATCTGCATGCTTTGAACAAAGAAGGGAAACAAACTTAACCCTGAAAACTAGGATCAAGAACCTGAAAAGGTTAGGTCAAACTGAACGGAGGGCCAACAATTAAAATTTAATGTATAAATGATATGTCAAAATACATGTATTTATTTGTAAAGGATTTAAAAACATACACGGGCCCAGTCGCACCTCATGTAAAAATTCCAAAATCATATCTACCACAAGGGCCGATGGACTTTACCTGAGACACATTTCGGCCTGTTAGGGGCCTTCTTCAGAGGTCAAACACAACAACGAACAGATTGGCTTATGCCACAATACATACTATAATTGTACTGAAAATGAAATATGATGTTACCCACTCTGAGCCCGCATGTGGGAATGGGCGGGATATAAAGACAATAAGCAAAAAAAAATTAATATAATCCAATTTGTTCCTCGTTGTGTTTGACCTCTGAAGAAGGCCCGAAGAGGCCGAAATTGTCGGCCCTCTACTCTGCTTGACTTACCTGTTCAGGTTTTTGATTCTAGATCCGCACGGCCATTGACTGAGCCCAGAACCCAGACAGAAGCAAATTTACTTCATTCGTACCCTGCCTTTCTCCCCAATGGGGGGCCCAAAGCGGCTTATACTGTTCTCTCCTGGCCCAACATCACCCAGCCAGTTAATCAACCAACCACACCAACTGTGGGGTAACGCCTGGAAAAGCACTATACGTCTGACAAGTGAATTCAGGCTTAAGGCCCGTCCTCCACCTGATCTACCCCGCCCTTCCCCCAAGGGTCTCGATGCAGTGTATACACCCCCATTTGATCCTCACTACAACCCTGTGAGGTAGGATAGGCTGCGAGAGAGTGTCTGGCCTCAGGTCTCCTTACCCAGAAAACATTACAGCTAACATTGAATCTAAATACACCAGGGCCTGGGTTGACACTCTGCTCCACCACCACCCAGCTGTCTACTTGGGGAGGCTCAAGGAGAAAGAAGAAGAAGAGATTGGATTTATACCCCGCCCTTCACTCAGAGTCTCAGAGCGGCTTACAAACTCCTTTCCCTTCCCCTCCCCACAACAGACACCCTGTGAGGTAGGTGGGGCTGAAAGAGCTCTTTCCAGAACTGTCCTTGAGAGAACAGCTCTGACAGAACTATGGCTTGCCCAAGGTCATCCAGCAGCCACATGTGGAGGAGTGGGAAATCAAACCCGGTTCTCCCAGATTACAGTCCACACACTTAACCACTACACCAGACTGGCTCTCACTACAACCCTTTGCGGTAGGATAGAAGAGAGGGAAGAGATTGGATTTATACCCGCCCTTCACTCATAGCCTCAGAGTGGCTTACAGTCTCCTTCCCTTCCCCTCCCCACAACAGACACCCTGTGAGGCAGGTGGGGCTCCGAGAGGTCTTTCGAGAACTGCTCATGAGAGGACAGCTCCGAGAGAACTGTGAGTGACCCAAGGTCACACCGGCAGCTGCATGTAAAGGGGTGATGAATCAAATCTGGTTCTCCGGATAAGAGTCCACACTCCTAACCACTACACCAAACTGGGTGGGGTTCCATTTTGCTCTTGGCTACCGGCAGTATGGGAGGGAGTGATGGGCGTAACCAGTGCCCGCTGCCACCTCCACAGTACCAGCCACTGCCAGCAAGTTCAGAGCCACGGCTCTGGGGCATTGCTTTTTCTTTTTTTTGGGGGGGGAGTATTCTTCAAATGTGAATGTGTGCGCGTGTGTATGTGCACCTGGAAGCCATGGCGACCTCTGGTGACTGCCCCCTACTGGGGGCCTGGAGGATATTCAGAGTTGGCTGAATAAAGCCTGCCCCCGCCCTCCCGACTGCTGGTATTCCAAGGAGGTCTCCCATCCAAGGACTTGCCAGGGTCGACCCTGCTTAGCTTCCGAGATCTGACGAGAGGGGGCTTGCCCAGGCTATGCGGGTCAAGGCTCACTGGGAAATACTTGACAGACTTCCAAAGCTCCCCCCACCCCACTCCCAGCTCTTTACGACACAATCTGAAAACCACCGCGCTCAGCTGTTCTCTCTACAGATCTCTTGAGCCCAAAACAGAACAGAAGGGGAGATCGGGATTGGCTGGCCTATCCAGGTCAGGGCCGCTCTGGAGCACTGCTGATGCTGTTGGGGCTCCCACAGGGGTCGTTTTGTCGAAAAAGAGGTGCAGGAGCTCATTAGCATAACTTATTTGCATATGCCACACACCCTGACATCACTGGATGCGCGTCAGAAGGCAACACCCACCGCTCAGGCTCCACTGGACTCTTTTGGATTCCTAGCTATTGGGGGGGGGGGGAACGTGCAGATCTGTCCTCGCAGAGGAGGGAGAGCTTGTACCTGAACAAAACTTGGGCTTAAAGGTGCCACTGGACCGTTTTGGACCGGGGGGAGCTCTGCAACTTACCTGGCTGCTTCTTGCTCTGACTGAGGGCTGCTGGGAGCAGGGGGTGGGGCTTGTTGCATGTGCCCGCCCCCTGGGCTCTTTACTGCCGGAGCTCTGCTCCTGTGCGCTCCTGCAGGAAATGACCCCTGGGCTCCTAGAGGAGGGGGCAATCTCTTTAGGGTGTCATAGCCGTGGCAGCAGGAAGGACCAGGCCTGCCGCTTCTGCAGGGACCTTTGCTGCAAACCCAACTGCAACACAGGAAGCCCAGCACAGGGCGGATGCGGACTAGGGACTCCGGAGGGAGGGGAGCTGAAAAATCGCTGAGCTGGCTCTTGCCTCTGCAGCAACTCTGCTCACTCGCCTAAAGGAAGCGACTCTTGAGTAGTCCCAAGATGAACCCCCTCCCCGCCATCCGAAGGCACCCAACATGGGCATAGAGAACAATACAAACCCACCCAAAGGCTTGCTGTAAGCATTCTTTTTAGGATATGCGCAAAGCATTCTAGCTATGCGACGTATCCAGATGGTAGCATTGCACCTGTTCAATCGGGCGGGCGCCAAATTCTTGTGTCAAGCGGGGAGAGGGGGCCTGAACCGAACGTGACAAGGGGCCAGTCGCCCAAGCGTGCCCCCCCCCCGACCCCACAGAGCCAGGCTGGGAGGAAAAGCGTCTTGGGGTGAAAGAGCAGTGGGCAGGATGGGGTGGCTCGGGCGATCCCCTCAGTGGAGTGCCCCTTTTAAGAAGACAAAGAAGAGGTTGGATTTCTACCCCACCCTTCACGACCCGGAGGAATCTCAGAGCGGCTTACAACCTCCTTCCCTTCCCCTCCCCACAACTGACGCCAGGTAGGTGGGGCTGAGAGAGCAGCTCTGAGAGAACAGCTCTGAGAAAACTTGTGACTGACCCAAGGTCGCACCAGCAGCTGCATGTGGAGGCGTGGGGAATCAAACCTGGTTCTCCCAGATTAGAGTCCGTGCTCCTAACCGCTGCACCAAACTGGCAAGCATGGGTGCTGGATCCTGCCCCCCTAGTGTGGCCTTTCTTAAGTTGCAGGTAGGGCTCAAGCCCTCAGGCGTCATTGGTAGGACCGCCTGCTTCAGGTTGGGAAATTTTGGGGATGGAGCGGGAGGGGGGGGGACGTCAATGGGGCATAATGCCACAGAGCCCACCTTCCAAAGCGGCCGTTTTCTCCAAGTGTGTATATCAAAATGAGAGCTCACACGGGAGGAGACTGTATCAATATAAAGACACGCCGTGAATGAATTACAAACAAAAGCAGAAAGGTTCTATTGTGCATAACAAT
>NW_015174332.1:45647-51172 GCF_001447785.1 Gekko japonicus | reverse complement strand
GGGGGGGCACGCTTGGGCGACTGGCCCCTTGTCACGTTCGGTTCAGGCCGCCTCTCCCCGCTTGACACAAGAATTTGGCGCCCGCCCGATTGAACAGGTGCAATGCTACCATCTGGATACGTCGCATAGCTAGAATGCTTTGCGCATATCCTAAAAGGAATGCTTACAGCAAGCCTTTGGGTGGGTTTGTATTGTTCTCTATACCCATGTTGGGTGCCTTCGGATGGCGGGGAGGGGGGGGTTCATCTTGGGACTACTCAAGAGTCGCTTCCTGTAGGCGAGTGAGCAGAGTTGCTCCAGAGGCAAGAACCAGCTCAGCGATTTTTCAGTTCCCCTCCCTCCTGAGTCCCTACTCCGCATCCGCCCTGTGCAGGGCTTCCTGTGTTGCAGTTGGGTTTGCAGCAAAGGTCCCTGCAGAAGCGGCAGGCCTGGTCCTTCCTGCTGCCACGGTCGTGGGCTTATTTTCTACCCCACCGCTCGGTCGGGGCCCCATGCAGGCCCTTCTGGCCGATACCGTGAAATGGGCTAGACATTGGAGGAAGTTCCCATCTAGTCAGTGATTCCTGATATGAGCAAAGTCATCAGGGATGGGGGCGAGCATGCGGGGGGGAGGGGGTAGGATTGCCTTCTGACGGTGTTTTTGGGGAGAGTTCCTATTTCAGGATTGCTGTCTGTACTAAGTAGAAAAAGGTACTGTGGAGAGAGCATACCCATCTTTCTTATGTTGGTAATCACCTTCAAAGCCTTATACGGCCTGGGACCAACATACCTAAGGGACCGCCTCGGAGAGCGTTACGCTCAGAGAGTCAACATCTCAAGACCCAAGCCTGAGACTTGTGAAAAGCCATTCGCCAATTCGACTACGGTGAGTCCGAATCCTCTGCAGGCAATCGTGCAGGGATGTTTTCGTGAAAGGGGTACACAGTGTTGGTTTTTCCCCGACCATCGATATGGCAGAAACAACTAATAAAAAGATGGACCAGTAACTTGATGGATTTGCACAGCTCATTTAGGGCAACATACCAACACAAGTGATACTTTCTCTCCATTCTCAGAACTTCTCTTTGGTTTCCCCACTGCTTTTGCTCTTTGGCTAGCTGGCTTGCTCTCCTCCTCTCCTTCCAACAAACAAATACAATACCTTTATTGGCATAAATCCTCTCCTTCCTTGCTTATTAATTCTCATCCTTCCAAGTGCACTTGGGCTCAACAACCCAGAGGACTCCCCACCACCACCACTACCTTACTTCGTAAATGCAGGGGTCATTTCCTGCAGGAGCACACAGGAGCGGAGCTCCGGCAGTAAAGAGCCCAGGGGGCAGGCACGTGCAACAAGCCCTGCCCCCTGCTCCCAGCAGCCCTCAGTCAGAGCAAGAAGCAGCCAGGTACGTTGCAGAGCCCCCCCGACCCAAAACAGGCCAGTGGGACCTTTAATACCAAGTTTTATTCAGGTACAAGCTCTCCCTCCCCTGCCAGGACAGATCTGCACGTTCACCCCTCCCCGCAAATAGCTAGCAATCCAAAACAGTCCAGTGGAGCCTGAGCGGTGGGTGTTGCCTTCTGACACACTTCCAGTGATGTCAGGGGGTGTGGCATATGCAAATAAGTTATGCTAATGAGCTCCTGCATCACTTTTTCTATGAAATGGCCCCTGCGTAAATGTGACATTTCCGTCTATCCCACTCCTGCCTAGATCAGAGATGTGAAGGCCCGGAAAAAAACCGGAAAAATTTGGGGGGGAAACGGGTTTTTCCCATTTTTTTCCTGAAGCCTTTTTTGTTTTTTTCCGAAAAATTGAAAAAAGAAAAGATTTTTTTTAAATTATGGAACGTTATATTTTAACATGATGAATAAAATAGTTTAAGACAAGGTGTTCAAATATTTTCCAAATCGTTTCTAAATATATATATATATGGTATCAGATTGATCTAATTTCTCTGCACTGAGGACAAGCAAGTCCTAGGTTACAAACTGAACTCTCTAATGCAAGAACAAGATGCATTTCTTCCTTTAGGAGGTGCTATTGTCAGAAGAAAATAAAAAGGTTTCAGTTTTGTTTTTGCATGTGGGTGGGTATTCTGTTTGTAATAATTGTTTGGATACACTATATTTTTAATATGCTAGTTGTGATAATTTCATGCCAAGTAAAAATGTCCATAGTCATATTTTATGTTCCTAAAGTAACAGAATGACTTTCAATCTGGAAAGGACAAAAGAAATGCTAATGTAGCATTTTTTCAATTTTTCGGAAAATTTCAGTTTTTCCCTGAAAAAAACTGGAGAAAAAACGGGGTTTGTTCCGAGCTTCAAAATTTCTGAAAATTTTACATCTCTAGCCTAGATTTGGCAAGCATCCATGTGACTGGCGCTGGAGCCATCTGCTCCTGCACGCTGCAATCTCCTGCGACACAGGGTCCCTTTATGGCCTGTTGGGCAAACTTTCTTCAGACGCAAGCAAAGGCCCTAGCCAGTTTTCCCTGCCTGGTCACGCAAGGAGGGTTTCTCCAAGTCACTCTAAACGGTACAAAGAGTTCTTCCAGCAGTCTGACAGAAGAAGAGGAGACCGGATTTATCCCCCGCCCTTCACGTGGAGTCTCAGAGTGGCTTACAATCCCCTTTCCCTCCCCACAACAGACACCCTGTGAGGTAGGTGAGGCTGAGAGAGTTCTTTTGAGGACTGCTCGTGAGGGAACAGCTCTGAAGGGACTTGTGACTGACCCTAGGTCACCCAGCTGGCGGCATGTGGAGGACCGGGGAATAAAACCTGGTTCTCCCAGATTAGAGTCCGTGCTCCTAACCACTACACCAAACCATTACACCAGCAAATAAAACCCCTGTCTCTGAGGACTGGGCCAATAAAGATTCCGTTATTTCCTCGCTCTTGTATGCCCAGTTTGGGGCCAGGGCTGTACTGGGCCTTCTCCCTCGAGCTGCTGCCCCAGAGGGCCGCTGGCAGCCGGGAGCAAACCAAGCCCTGACCTGGCTCTGTTGGCCCAGCTTATACCCATCTGTCATGACTGGCAAGGCCTGAATTCGAACTGAGCAACTCAATGATGCTGCCAGCACCACCGGGGCCACGAGGTTCTGCTGGTTTTGCCGTTGCCTGCCTCTGCGTAGCAACCCTGGACTTCCTTGGTGGTCTCCCATCCACATACTAACTCGGGCCGACCACGCTTAGCTTTTGAGATCTGACGGGATTGGGCTAGCCAGCTCAGGGCCCTCATTCAGCGCCCCACAGTTCCGCAGGAGACAGTCCCACACCCGTCCTCATAGATCGCTTCTAAAGTACTCAACACGTGCCCTTTCCTACTCTGCAAAGGCACTGCAATTCCTGCACGCCGCTACTCTCACTTTGACGCTTTGGGGGAAGTGGCCTGCTCACTTCCTGTCTGGCCTTGCGGTGGCGGCGAGGGCTGCAATTTCCCCTCCCTATTTCGGGCAGCCCTCACTTCCCACTTCCTGTTTTTGAAGGGTTAAGACGAGGAAAGGGGGACGCACGGAGCTCTCAGATCCGCTCCTGATCTGAAGCAACTTTCTAAACTCTCTCTTCTTCTGGAAGACCCAAATTTCCACAGGTTCTGAGACGTTCGAACAGAGACCGTCCACAGCCTGTTTCGTCCTCCCAGTAGCTTTTGGTGCAGACTTCAATCTCTTCTGCACCTTTTTTTAAAAAATTCTTTTTATTAATTTTCAAAAAAACAAAGAAAGAGCGGTCATGCCATTAGTATCTGATTTCTACGAGTAACAGCTGTGATCAAAGATATGATTGACGTGTCAGAACAATACATCAGTGTCAGCAAAATAAAATGTCACATAGGCCCCGGTCACACGGGCCGGATATCGCGGGGGGAGGCGTGGCTAATTGCCCCAGCGCAGTTTGATCCGCGATTATGCGATCAGACGCGCCGGCAGCACGCCACGGGTCCTTCACTCGGCGCTGGCGGGTAAACAAGGGTGGCGATCACACGACGATCCTGCAGCGCGACAAAGAAGCGGCGCGGCGCAATCACACCAGCAATGGCTAGGCCATGACAAACTGGATCTTTTTTTTTTTTAAGCCGAAACGGCACTTTCGCTTTCCTCTTTGTGCGCATGCGCCGTTGGGTGCTGGTGCGCATCTTGTGGAGACTTGGGGGGGGGAACCTGTTTGCAAAGGGACATGGGTGGGCGCCGGATGCCACCACCGGAAACGCGATCAGACGCCAGCCCTTGCCCCGCGGTTTCCGGAAACTAGTACATCGGAAGTACTAGTTTTTAACTCCGCATCTTCGGCGGGAAGCCTCGGGTTCGCCACGGGAGCTCTACGCTTCCCAGATGTTGCGGTCTGATCGCGCCCGGAAAATCCGCCTTATCTTCCATCTCTGTAGTGTGGCGAATGCTCCGTGTGACCGCAGCCATAGATGATTGAGAAGATAACCAGAACATAATACATTTTCTACCTGACTTTCTTGTGCAGAGATTAATGTGTGGTGAAGAACGTGTCAAAGAGAGGAATATAAGTATGCAGACAACATGAGCAGCTTTTGCAAGGACCAAATGTGACATAGCATGAGTGATGCGATGCAGGATTTGTGCGTTAGGAATGCAGTGTATTTGTAAGTACGCTGCACCTTATTAAAGGCCTAAGAACCTGCTAATTTCCCCCCCAGATCCTCCTCACCAGATGTATGTTGCAGGTTCCTCGTGGGGAACTCAATTCCAGGATTTATTTCATTTATTTATTAAAACATTTATATCCCACACCTTTCCTTGTGGTCCAAGGCAGCTTACAATAACGGTTGAATTCAGGTGGGCAGCCGTTTTTGGTCTGAAGCAACAGGACAAAGTTTCGAGCCCAGGGACACCTTTAAGACCAACAAAGTTTAATTCTGGGTATAAGCTTTTGTGTGCAGGCACACTTCTTCAGTGTTGCATGCCCATGACAGGTTATATCCAGAATTAAACTTTGTTGGTCTTAAAGGTGCCACTGGACTCAAAACCTTGTTCCCATAATAGTTAAAAACATCCCCCAGCTAAAACAAAAAAATAAAATAGCAAGCCCCAGGTCTTTCCCTCCCTCCCTGACCCCTTAAAAGATGCTTGCCACTCAAACCCCCTCAAAAGGAGCGGTGGCGCAGGTGGCTAAACGCCTGCTAGTAACATCTACGAACAGCTGCTACAGCTGTTCGAAACCCGCCGCGGCCAGAAAGAGCACATGGCCCCTGGCCCAGCTCCCGCTAACCCAGCGGTTCGAAAGCAGGAATTAACATCAAGAACTGCGAGTAGATAAATTGGGTACCTACCTTAGATAGTAGGGAGCACCCTCCCCCATCGAGGGGGTTTGTGGAGTGTCAATGGCAACGCGGTGAACGGCAGAGCGGCGAGCGGCAAAAGTATGGCGACCGAGTGTAACATCCACGGTGGACCGGACGCAGCGGAGAGGCGGAGCCAGGAGACGCAAGGTTCGTGGAAGGCGCAGGCACGGCGGTGCCTAAGCGGACGGAGCCGGAGCCGCGCCAGAGCGTACCTGCGCGCCAGAGGGGCCT
>NW_015174332.1:43380-44235 GCF_001447785.1 Gekko japonicus | reverse complement strand
AGTAGTGGGTTCTTTACTTTATCATGTATATGTAGTTTCCCCTCCCTTTTTTCTGTTGTTTTTGTAGTGATAAAAAAATAATAAAAAATCTCCTCTGGGGGCTCCCTCTAAGCTGTGGAGTCTTGTGAGCAAAAATTCTACTTTCTGAGCAACTGGCATTAAAGTTGTGAGCGAGGGATTTGGCTACTGCATAAATCAGTTTGCTCTGGAGCCCTCCTTCCTGAGCTAAGAGGAAAATGTGTGAGCCGGAGGCTAAAAAGCTGTGAGCTAGCTCACGCTAACTCAGCTTAAAGGGAACATTGGATAACCTGCACTATGAGTTGAACTCGGGTCTTCATATATTACATTTTAATAGTTTTATTTTAATGCAATACCAGTCAGCCATCTCAGGATTCTGGCAAGCAGCAGCAGGTTGGAAACTCACTGCCTATGCAGTTTTCCTTCTATCTCCATCACAGACGTCCCTTTTTTTAAAAGGTATTTTAAACTGCTTAACATGCCATGGACGTCGGCTGGGATATCCCTGAGAGGGAACCAGGCTCCGACATGACTTCAGGACTCCCCGCAACTCTATAAATCCCTCTTGGCACAGTCGTCCACATTCTTCTGCGGATGTGCCCCATTTCTCACACAATGACCTCTGGTTATCCAGGCCAGTACTGCAGCTAAGCCTTCACACAGGGGTAATTTCCCGCAGGAGCGCACAGGAGCGGAGCTCCGGCAGTAAAGAGCCCAGGGAGCAGACACGTGCAACAAGCCCCACCCCCTGCTCCCAGCAGCCCTCAGTCAGAGCAAGAAGCAGCCAGGTAAGTTGCAGAGCCCCCCCCCCCCGCCCCACAGAGGCCCCGGGGCACG
>NW_015174332.1:35339-43330 GCF_001447785.1 Gekko japonicus | reverse complement strand
GGAAAAATCACACCCCCCCCCCCCCCCCCGATAGCAAGCAATCCAAAACAGTCCAGTGGAGCCTGAGCGGTGGGTGTTGCCTTCTGACACACTTCCGGTGATGTCAGGGGGTGTGGCATATGCAAATAAGTTATGCTAATGAGTTATGCTAATGAGCGGCTGCACCTATTTTTCTTCGAAATGACCCCTGCCTTCACATAACTTTGTGTGTGTGCTATCTGCCACTGAACTCCCTAAGATGACGGGTGATAAAAAAGAGCCCCGCTGGATCAGAGCAAAGGGCCATCTAGTCTCACACCCCATTTCCCAATGGGACAGAGGAGGAGATTGGATTTATACCCCGCCATTCACTCGGAGTCTCAGAGTGGCTCACAATCTTCTTCCCTTCCCTTCCCCACAACAGACACCCTCTGTGAGGTAGGTGGGGCTGAGACAGCTCTGAAAGAACTGTGACTGACCCAAGGTCACCTCGCTGGCAGCATGTAGAGGAGCGTGGAATCAAACCCAGTTCTCCCAGATTAGAGTCCGCCACTCTTAACCACTACACCAAACTGACCCCCAGAAGGCCCACAGGCAGGGCACAGGTGCCAAAGTCACCTCCTGGTGTCTCTCACAGCAGGTACACTGCTGCTGAACGTGGAGGTTCCATTTCTTCTCCCTGACCAACAGCCAACGATGAACCTGTCCTCCACAAATCTGACGAATCCTCTTTTAAATCCAGCTAAATTTCGTGGCCATCACCACCACCACATCCTGTGGATGTGAGTCCCACAAGTTAACAGTGCATTGTGTTAAAGAAGTGCTTTCTCTCGTCTGTCCTAAATCTACTGCCCATCAGTGTCATGGGCTGTTTTAAATTCTAGTATTTTGGAATAGGGAGAGAGAGAAAAAAACCTACCCATTTGTTTATGGCAGTGGATACACATTGCAGAAAATTCTAAAGCATGTTCCAGGGCATACAGTCAGCCTGTATAGACACAGCACTCCTCTTCAACAATGTACTGCAGACAGACATCGGTACTGATGGCCCGGCTGTCTCTCAGGGAGGCTGATCTTATCCTTGGGGAATACCTTTTTGGGTAATCTTTTGTATTTTTGTGTGTATGCGCGCACACCCGGGAGTCATGGTGACCTCTGGTGATTGACCCCTACTTGGGGTCCTGGACAGTGTTCCCTCTAAGCTGAGTTAGCGTGAGCTAGCTCACAGTTTTTTTAGCCTCCAGCTCACACATTTTTGTTTTGGCTCAGAAAGGATGGCTCCAAAGCAAGCTGATTTATGCAGCGGCCAAATGGCTCGCTCACAACTTTAAAGCCAGTAGTTCACAAGGTTGAAGTTTTGCTCACAAGACTCCACAGCTTAGAGGGAATAATTGGTCCTGGAGGATATTCAGAGAGGTGGCTGAGTAAAGCTTGCCCTCGCCCTCCCGACCTCCAGCTCACACATTTTTGTTTTGGCTCAGAAAGGATGGCTCCAAAGCAAGCTGATTTATGCAGCGGCCAAATGGCTCGCTCACAACTTTAAAGCCAGTAGTTCACAAGGTTGAATTTTTGCTCACAAGACTCCACAGCTTAGAGGGAATAATTGGTCCTGGAGGATATTCAGAGAGGTGGCTGAGTAAAGCTTGCCCTCGCCCTCCCGACTGCTGGTATTCCAAGGAGGTCTCCCCTCCCAAGGACTTGCCAGAGTCGACCCTGCTTAGCTTCCGAGATCTGACGAGATCCGGCTCGCCTGGGCTATGCGGGTCAAGGCTCACTGGGAAATACTTGACAGACTTCCAAAGCTCCCCCCACCCCACCCCCAGCTCTTTACGACACAATCTGAAAACCACTGCGCTCAGCTGTTCTCGCTACAGATCTCTAGAGCCCAAAAGACAACGGAAGTTTGGTAATTATTGGCTCATAAATCTTCATGCATATTGCGGAGTTCTCTTTTCGGTGCTGAAATCTTTCTTTAAAAGGGGGGGGGAGGAGTATCTGCAGCGAATTTCTTCCACGGTTCCTCCAGATGGGCAGGCTCCTTTTGGCTGACTCCACAACCCCTCCGCAATCCATCCACCTGACACGTGGCCCGGATACTGTTATGACTCGGCACTTCTGAAGCCAGCCCCAAAACTACCGTGCCCGAAGCCAGCCGTCCTAAATTTGCACTGCAGCCATTCCCAGAAATGACTCTGAGACGGGTTGAAAGCGTTCGTCTTGGACGGATGAGGGCCACACAGAGCTGCCTGATAACGGAATCAAACCCGGCTCTCAGGCCGAGGTCTTTCACATCGCCTAGTGCCCGATCGTTTTTGAAACGGGAGTTGCCAAGGATTGAACCTGGGCCCTTCTGCACGCCAAGCAGACACCCTGCAGCTGCCACAGGGAAGGAAAGGTGAGAAACGGTTAACTGCCAAAAGCCATGCAATGAGCCTCCGGTGGAGGTAGGGTTTGAACTCGCAGCGAAGGCCATGGACAGGCAGGCCCTTCGTCTTGAAAGGTATTTCAAGAAAGATCTGTTATAGGAGGGGCAGGGGGTGCTTTCAAAGACTGATCCGCTGCCACCGCAGCAGCGGCAGGGTCACCCCCACTTGGGGATACATTACAGTATTTCAGAAAGGTCTGTTACAGCAGGGGCAGGGGATGCTTTCAAAGACTGATCCGCTACCACTGCAGCAGCGGCAGGGTCACCCCCACTTGGTCTGCTCCGGCCAGACCTGCAAGTCAAGCCTCTGCAGTGGACAGAGGGAGCCGAGCCGAAGCGAAACTCCTCCTGGCTGGATCTTTATCACCCCTGGGGAGGGATGCCAAATTCAGGCAGCAACAGCAGCGGCTCTCTGCTGCAGCAACATCACCGAGGGCCTTTCTAGGAGCACGCAGATCTTAAACCTCAGCAGCCCAAACTGAGCATTTCCTCCAAGTGTCTCCTCTGGGTTTTTCTGCAGGGTTTCCAACAGAAAAGGGTTGCCAAAAGAGGGATAAAGGGGGGGGAAAGAGAGGAAAAAGTCAGAAATGTGGGGAAAATATTTGGTGTCTGCCTACCCACGCTAGTAACGGAACTGTTGTTAGCGCCAGTGTGGGGTAGAGGTTACAGTGCCGGATTAGGAACTGAGAGACCCAGGCTGAGATCCCCACCCTACCGTGGACGCTTGCTTAGGTGACCCTTGGGCCAGTCACACACTCTCAGCCTAACCTACCTCACAGGGTCGTTGTGAGGATAAAATGGAGAAAGGACGTACGCTGCTTTGGAGACAACGTGAGCCTCTTTGGGTCACCCGCTGGGGAAACACGGGGTGTCAGTGAAGTAAAATTTAAAAAAAAATGGCCATGCATGTATTTGAAGTACTTCTGCACGCTCTCATTCATTCTAGTCCGGCAAGGATCTTCCTAAATTTTAAACCGGGGGGCGGAAGATCTTGATGCATGCTTCCGCTGTGTCTCACCCCATCCCTTCCCGTCTAGGATACAAGGTTAAGAAGTCTGGCCCACTCCACAGGCTTGTAGCAAAGATAACTCAAGACTTTACGGGAAGTCCTTGAACAAATAGAAATCACACGATAGTCATGCTAGCTTAGTGTACAGCAGCTGAGCGACTCAGCTATAATGAACCACGAAGTTCTGGGTTCAAATCCTGACCCTGCCACCTTAGGCAAACTACAATGATCTCAGTCTCAGATCGTCAACTGCAAACGGAGGGTAATACGTGTCTACCTTATGGGGCTGTTGTTGTGGCTTCAGATTTCTGAAACAATGTATATGAACTGGACTTCCTAGGTATACTGCTTCTGAACATGGAAGTTCCATTTCACAACCACGGCCAACAGCCATGGCTTGAAAATGCTGTCAAAACAGTACCAGAGGTTCCCCCCAACCCCTTTTGTGGGGCTTGTTTGCTCCTGAGATAAGAGAGGGACATTCTGTTTAATTCTCCTCTTGGAGGAATCTCTCCCATCCTTTTGGGGTATTGGGCTGCTCAGAGCTCTAGAGAAAGGATATGAGAAGCCAACCATAGTAAGGCATCTTTCGGTGGATGGATTTTGCTCAGTCCTGGAGCTTGCCCAGCTGGCATCACAAAGGAATCCCTCCCCCTCCCCGTTGGGTTTAACAATGATGCGAGGGTGAAGCATTTGCCTTCCCTCTTAGCAGGGGGGGTTTTTTGGTAGAAAAAGCCCAACAGGAACTCATTAGTATGTTAGGCCACACCCCTGTCAGCGCAGCCCATTAGCATATTAGGCCACACCCCTGGCAACACACCTCATTAGCACATTAGGCCACACCCCCATACCTTCCTCCCTTGGCTTGCCTGGGTGCCCTCCCTGCGGCTGCAGGGAGCCGCGGGGAGCCCAGGCAAGCCAGCCCTTGGACAGGCCGGGAAGGCACGGGAAGGCATTTAAATTAAATTTCCTTCCTCCACAATCCCCCCCCGCCTCGGAGTCGCGGGGGGGTCGCTTTCCAGGCCTCCCCACTGTAGCCAGGCACGCAGAGGTTTTGACTGCAGTGGGCGTGGCCAACTCTGAAGCCAGCCGGAACGCCGTTCCTGTGCGTTCCGGCCCAAAAATAGCCCTGCCTCTTAGCATGAGCTTTGGCAGGCTTGTATGGTTCACTTAGGATCACAGGATGCCTTCAACACAACTCCCAGGACCCCATGCACTCTCTTCTGGACCTCACCCTCAGCACCTGTTCCCAGAAGGACCACACATTCTCCTCTCTCCCTGTCTCCATCTCCCCTGCCTGTTTCCCACAACTCAAAGTGAAGACTGTAAGCTCCTCGGGGCAGGGACATGTCAACCTGTACTCTATATAAAGTAGTGGGGGGGAAAGTGCAGTCATATCGCAGCCAGCTTATGGCTGTTTTATGCAGAGTCAGATCATGGGTCCACTTGGCCTACGTGTGGTTCTCTGGGATGCCTCTGAGATTTTGGGGGATGGAGATGCCACAGATAGACCCCCCGGGTCTTTCTGCATGCAAAGCAAGGGCCCTGTGAGGAATGCGGAGAACTCTGGCAGGAGGACATACCATTTTAGGCAATCAGACATGAGCTAAGCCCTAAACTTTGTCCAGAGAACATATTATTTTGGACAATCGCACGTGACCTGAGCCCTAGATCTCCATGGCCTTCCACCATCCCACTGGATCAGCGGCTGAACAGGTTTGTGGACGCGCAGTAGCTGTGGGTGCTGACTTCTGTCTCATTCAAGAATGGCCTGTGGAAGAGTGTGTAGCACAACTGGTCTGTGGGGGAGGGTAGAGAGCAAAACTTACAGGTGCTCCAGACAAGCCGAATAATGAACTTCCAATCTACTTTCAATGCACTTTGCAACTGGATTTTATGATCTGAAATGGCAAAATACCACTTGCAAATGACCACTAAAGGTGCAAAGAAAACGGACTGGAAGTGCAGTATTCAGCCCGTCCAGATTCCACTGAGCTTTGCAAAAAAAAATGTGTTTGTGCAAAACACTGCCCGTCCAAACAGACTGACAAGCCATTAACAGCAATACACCAAACACAGATGAACATCAAACAATAACCATTTTTAAAAAATAACTACACAGTGCTTATGACTGGCTCATGAGCAGAACGAGAGCTATGCTCACTCTGTTTAAACAACTGGCTATCTAAACCGGCAAGCACAGTGCTTATGACTGGCTCATGAGCAGAACGACAGCTATGCTCACTCTGTTTAAACAACTGGCTATCTAAACCGGCAAGCACAGTGCTTATGACTGGCTCATGAGCAGAACGACAGCTATGCTCACTCTGTTTAAACAACTGGCTATCTAAACCGGCAAGCACAGCGCTTATGACTGGCTCATGAGCAGAACGACAGCTATGCTCACTCTGTTTAAACAACTGGCTATCTAAACCGGCAAGCATAGTGCTTATGACTGGCTCATGAGCAGAACGACAGCTATGCTCACTCTGTTTAAACAACTGGCTATATAAACCGGCAAGCACAGTGCTTATGACTGGCTCATGAGCAGAACGACAGCTATGCTCGCTCTGTTTAAACAACTGGCTATATAAACCGGCAAGCAGAGACGACTGGCTTATGACTGGCTCATGAGCAGAACGACAGCTATGCTCGCTCTGTTTAAACAACTGGCTATATAAACCGGCAAGCAGAGGCGACGGATCTGGAAACAGTAGAATTTGCAAAAAAAACCAAAACTGCACATGGGCAACACGCTGCTGATCGCACCGGACTTTTTAGAACATGTTGAAAAAGCGGCCTGCAAAACAGGCTTCAGCTGCTCCCGAACAGCCCACTGAAAAATTTGTTCCCTGCTTGCGACTGGAGAGCAGGATATGAGTGGAACCGCCTGTCTCTCTAGGATCTACTACTGGGCCGAGGCCTCTCCCATGAGCACTTGAGGTCTGCATAAGATTGGCAAGGATTTAGCCGCACACGATTGTTTGAGTTCACACATGCCTTTGATAGCTTTCCTCAGCGTTGAAGACAATGAACTGTAAGTTCGGAGGCAGGTCGCACTCCTTCTCCTAAGCTATTTAAAAGCGCTTCCCCCCAGTAATTGTTCGTTAAAGACCTTGTTCTTGAATTGTTCATTAAAGACCTTGGCTGCACTTTTCTTACAGACTGGACGTGTTGCTTTATTGGGAAGCGTCTTGCCCTCTTCTTCCAGGCTCCCAAAGCAGTCTTGGGTTCTAATTTAGCATTTAAAAAAAATTAAATCTCTTAGCAAAAAAACCCTGTGATGTAGGCCTGGATGAGGGCACATGGCCTTCTAGAAGCCATACAATGAACTCCATGGCATAGTGTGGATTGCATCCTGACTCCACACACCTTTGCACTGCCCTACGCAGAGCAGACTTAAGAGTTTTTGTTTTGTTTCAAAGTGAATTCATTCATGCTTTTCAAGAAGTCTTTCTTCTGTTTTAGCCTCTCTCCACTGTCTAGTATGCGGGAAACGCGTGGCACAGGCGGGCGTCTGATTACGGGAGCTCTAGTCTCCCGTGGCATCCAGCGCCCGTTCACGTCCTGTCGCAAACCGGATGTTTTTCGCAAGCGCATGTGCACAAACAGGAAACTGAAAGCAGTGCTGCTCCACAGAACTGTGCATGCGCACAAACGTGAAACGTTTGTGTGATCGCGCCGCGCCGCTTCTTTGCCATGCTGCAGCATCGCCGGGTGATCGCCAGCTAACAGCCGGAGCACGGAGACTCGGGGAACCGTGTGATCGGGCTACCGCACTTTACTTTGCTCAGGGGCGAACAGCCACGCCTCCCCCCCCCCCGTGTTATGTGGCCTATGTGACCAGGGCACCTGTTAAGTTTCCAAGTTTCAGCACAGTAAAATAAAATGCAAGGTAAGTTTTGGATGATCAGCTATTACTTTTAAGGCAGATCTTACAAAGATTCATTTGAAACACTAAACAATCCCACAGCCAAATTCAAACCACAAGAGCTGGCATCTATTCTACTGATCATTTTTTTTAAAAGACCAGCGTTCTTCTAAGGCAGGGGTGTCAAACATGCGGCCCAGGAGCCGGATCAGGCCCCCAGAGGGCTTCTATCAGGCCCGCAGTGGAACTGGCTGTCTTCTGTTTCTTCTTCCAGTTCTACTGCTGCTGCATCATCATACGTTTGCAGCAGATACACACCTGAACAGCATAAGATTGCAAGAGCACAGACATTTTGATGCAACAATTCAGAGCAAGAGGTGTCAGTTATCAAACACTGTTACATAAACAAAATATTGCAAGAGTGCAAATGTTTTTTAATCATGTTTTTATTTTAAGTAAAAAAAACACCTTTGTGTTTGTGCCCTTTATAAAGTTTATATTTCCGTTACCTGGCATCCCATTTTGTGACACGCGTGGCCTGGCCCGACAAGGTCTCATTTATGTCAGATCCGACCCTCATAACAAAGGAGTTTGACACCCCTGTTCTAAGGAGCTTTGGCTGGCATGCATGCTATTCCCTTCTCTGGTAATATCCTCACAACAACCCTGCGAAGTAAGCTATGCTGGAAGAGAGAAGACGGTTGGCT
>NW_015174332.1:30575-35202 GCF_001447785.1 Gekko japonicus | reverse complement strand
AGCAGGAATTTGAAACTGGGTCTCCCCCAGTAGTCCTAGGCAACGTTCCCTCTAAGCTGTGGAGTCTTGTGAGCAAAAATTCTACTTTATGAGCTACTAGCACTAAAGTTGTGAGCGAGCAATTCAGCTATTGCATAAATTAGTCTGCCCTGGAGCCCTCCTTCCTGAGCTAAGACAAAAATGTGTGAGCCGGAGGCTCAAAAACTGTGAGCCAGCTCACACTAACTCAGCTTAGAGGGAACACTGGTCCTAGGCCAACATTCTATCCACTCCTCCACTCTAGCAGGAGGGGGGGGGACCACAAATATATTATTAAAAGGGACCCCTGTAGATTATTTCGATTTGTAAACTGAGGTGCTCCAATGGGACTGGACTGTTGGACTACAAACCACACATCTGAAGCCTAACTTGTCCCTACATTTGGCACGCTGTTACCTCTCTATTCTGCCAGCTGTAAAATGGGAATAATACCATCCTCTACCACAATATGAGATTTCACGTGGGCTACCCTGAGTTCTCAACTTGAGCCGCAAAGGCCCTTACTGAAGGGTGGCCAAAGCACACTATTGACACAGGCAGACACGTACTTTCCTTCCTGATGAAAAAGGCCACAAGGAAAAGGGTCCCGTTCCCACGCTAAAAGAACCGCCCTCTTCCTTGAACAGCGGCGCCAGTGGCCAGGTGAACCACGGGGCCAGCTTTCCCACATACGCGCGCGCACACAACCCCTTCCACCACAGCAGTGGCCACCGGTGGCCACGAACCGTGAGACCAAAACGCATCTTAGTCAATGGGCACTTGGCCGGTACCTGCCACGAACAAAGGCCCGTCCCCCAAGATTCCATCCCATTGTCCCAAGATTCCATCACCCGTCAGCCTGACCAAGACACAGAACCCTGGACGGGCCGTGCAGCAGGTAGGAGCAGACGTGACTCACCACACCCAGAGAGTTCCAGCGGAAGAGGCGCCCCTGAACACATAGCCCTTTACCCTGCCCACCACCTCCCAGGCAACGAACAAGTTGTCTTTCCCTCCTACCGTGGAAAAGTAAATTGCTCCCCTCTGAGACCCCACTGCAGTGGACGGCTCCACGGGCAAGGATCCTGTGTTGGGGGGGGGGAGCTATACCCCACTGGAACTCCTCGAATACACATTTATGTCATTCATTGGTTTACTATATTTATAAAGGTAAAGGTAAAGGTTCCCTTGCTCGAAAGCCAGTCGAATCCGACTCTAGGGTTGCGGTGCTCATCTCCGTTTCAAAGCCGAAGAGCCAGTGCTGTCCGAAGACGTTTCCATGGTCATGTGGCCGGCATGACTAAACACCAAGGCGCACGGAACACTGTTACCTTCCCACCGAAGTGGTACCTATTTATCTACTTGCAATTTCTTGCTTTCAAACTGCTAGGTTGGCAGGAGCTGGAACTAGAGACAGGAGCTCACCCCGTCTTGCAGCACCCGGGTCTCGAACTGCTGAACTACTGACCTTCCACAGCCTGCAGTTCAGCGTCTTAACCACTTGAGCCACCGCAGCTCCCATATTTATAGCTCAGCTCAAAGTGGATCTCTTGCCGTTCAAGCCAATGCAATCAACATAAAAGCCCTCTCCCCCTCCACACACACACCCATCCGCCACAACGGCAGGGGGTACTCGGCCGGTCGATGAAGGGTGACTTACATTCCGTGCTCCCCGTAGTAATTGTAGAACTCCATGTGGTTACACGCCTGGATCCAGCCCACGATCCAGGTCTCTTTCTTGAGGATCGGCGGCATCAGCACCTGAGCCGAGGCCCGGAAATGGGGCGTCCGGTACCTCAGAACCACGCTGGACGACTCGTCGATGTTGGTGGGGACGGGGTCGATGGAGGCTTTGACGTCGACGACGGAGATACTCTCCCGAATGCCTTTGGCTTTGCAGCTAATGCTCTGGATGCAACCCATGGCCCCCAACACCAGGACAATCCCCAAAACACTCCAGCAGTCCTGAGGGGGGGCAGGCATGGACCTGGGGCGGCACGGCGGCAGCCTCAGATCCCCTTCATCTGGCCTCTCCAAACCGATATCCATAGGATAGAAAATGCATCCTGGAGAAAGTTTTCAGGGGTGCTGATTTGACCTGAATGCAGGCAGAAGGGCTGCCCAGTGGGCGGATTCCACCAAGCTAAACTTGTAGGTGCCTCTTTTTTTATCCAACTCTCCCGGTCGGGACAGTTGAAAAAGTCTCTCAAATATTCTTGGAGGAGGGAAACTTTGATATAAAAGGGGAAAGGCCGGAGTTCAATAAATAATTACCACGTGGCGCGGTCTTGCTCGTTTTCTCTGACAACACGAGCCAAACTTCCCTTCCTTCCCAAAAAATCGCAATCCGCTGTTTACTCCCAAACAAAAACTGGCCTTGTATTCCCTTGAATTTTCTTTGGATTCTTTAAAAAAATCTTCCTTTTAAAGCAGGACGCCGACAGTTTATATGAATAAGGGATCCACCACTCTCTTCCCCCCCCCTTCCCCTTTTCTTCCTTTGCCCTCAGCTTCTCGCTGTCCGCGTGGAGACTCAGCTTCCTGGCTTCCAGTCATTCATAACTTCCCCTTGGTAGAAACAAAGACAAAAAGGATATTTATTTTAAAAAAAAAACTTGCAAAAATAAAAGGAGAGACCGATAAGGTTGAACAGACACATATACACTTTTCCCCTCTGGGCTTCCAAAAGACGTCACTGATGTTATAAGGAAACACAGCGACGGATAAATAATAAATCACAGGGTTTTGCCGCACATCAAAATTGCCTTTTTGCATTTAAAAAGAAAAATCTAGGCAAAATGGGGAGGGGGGGTGTTTCAGAGCGGTCTTCCAGTGGAGAGTCTTGTGGCACCTTAAAGATGAACTGATGTCCTGTGACCACCTCTGAGGTCCAGTGCAGTGTTCCCTCTAAGCTGAGTCAGTGTGAGCTAGGTCACAGTTTTTTAGCCTCCGGCTCACACATTTTTGTCTCCGCTCAGGAAGGAGGGCTCCAGAGCAAACTAATTCACTGCAGCAGCCAAATCACTCACTCACAACTTTAATGCCAGATAGCTCACAAAGTAGAATTTTTGCCCACAAGACTCCATGGCTTAGCGGGAGCGCTGGTCCTGCGGCAACCTCTTTCGTGGGCCCGGTGACAAGCTGCTTTTCAGGACATGGGTGCTGGCCCACAAGACCCAAGTGCCCAAAATGGGTTTGCCAGCTCTTTGGGATGCCACTGGACTTTTCTCCTGGTCCTGATCTCACAGACTGACACAAACAGCCCTGCTGGAATGTGTTGCTTCCAAACATTAGCCCCCTTTAACCCGCCCCACCCCCAAGCATCCATCCCCAAGCCAATGCTCTGAATGAGAGATCCACGGAAATCAATCAATGAGGAATCCCCGGATCTCTGGAAATCAATCAGCTAGGCTGGAGGGGTGTCCTTTTCCTCCGGCCTGCTATCGAACAGGCCACAACCCCCAATTTCCTTCTTCCCTTTCCTGAATGCTGACTCTTGAGTAAAAGAGAGGACAATAACAACCGATAAAATGAGCAGCAGGGATGAGATCTATTCCAAGCCGTTCCTTCCCAACTCTGCCTTCCCAGTATTTTACTCAAACGCTCCCCTTTATTTCCCCCTCTTCTGGCTCACACCCGGGGAGGAAGTCCAATGGGCACGATCCGGCGGGGTTAGATCCAGTGCTCCCTCTAAGCTGAGTTAGCGTGAGCTAGCTCACAGATTTTTAGCCTCCGGCTCACACATTTTTGCCTTAGCTCAGGAAGGGAGGGCTCCAAAGCAAACTGATTGATGCAGCAGCCCAATCGCTCGCTCACAACTGTAGTGCCAGTGGCTCACCAAGTAGATGTTTTGCTCACAAGACTCCACAGCTTAGAGGGAACACTGGCTTAGATCCCTTTGCAGAGGTTTCCGCGTGTTTAACCCCGGCCTCACCCACGAGCATGGATGCGGGGACGGCTCGCTAGAGAGACAGACTGTCCTGTCCGTCCCCTGCCCGGCGGGGCTCCCTTACTTTCCAAGGCGCCAGCTCTCGGCCCCCTCCGGGGTGGGGGGTGTCTCTCTGAACAGGGAAGGGGAAAAGACCCCCCGAAAAAGTTCCGCCGCAACTTTCGCCCCTCTTTTTCCCACGCCGGGAGAAGCGGCCGAGGCTGCAGACCCCCGCCGCCCGCTCTGCCTGGCTCCCTCCCGCACCGAACGGCGCACCGCACAATCGCCTCTCCGTGACATCTTCGATGACACCCACCTGGGAGACGCGGACGCGGCGACGGGCGGGGAGACGAAGAGGGGCATCCCCGGCCAGCAGTGTCCCCTCTAAGCCGAGTCAGTGTGAGCCGGCTCACCGTTTTTTAGCCTCCGGCTCACACATTTGTTGTCTCCGCTCGGGAAGGAGGGCTCCCGGAGCAAACTTAATTAATGCAATAGCCAAATGGCTCGCTCACCACTTTAACGCCAGCGGCTCACCAAGTAGAATTTTTGCTCGCAAGACTCCACAGCTTAGAGGGAACATTGCTCCAAACCAATGTTCCCTCTAAGCTGAGTCAGTGTGAGCCAGCTCACCGTCTTTTAGCCTCTGGCTCACCCATTTCTGTCTCCGCTCAGGAAGGAGGG
>NW_015174332.1:30066-30244 GCF_001447785.1 Gekko japonicus | reverse complement strand
GAACATTGCTCCAGACCAATGTTCCCTCTAAGCTGAGTGAGTGTGAGCTAGCTCACAGTCTTTTAGCCTCCGGCTCACACATTTTCCTCTTAGCTCAGGAAGGAGGGCTTCCAGAGCAAACTTAATTAATGCAATAGCCCAATGGCTCACTCACCACTTTAATGCCAGCAGCTCACAA
>NW_015174332.1:23895-28655 GCF_001447785.1 Gekko japonicus | reverse complement strand
TAGGATTTGGTTATAGGATGTTCCTGCTGACAAAGTAATAGGTGGCATTGTGAAATATGTATTTGCACTGACAGTTTGTATTATGGTCCAAACAGCAATCTTGTTTATGTATACTTGATTTCTCTTTTAATAAAATTGGAAATGGAAAAAGAAGAAAAAAGCTGAAAGCTGTTTTGCAAGTTGTAATCTGATTCCACCTAAAATTAATTCTGCTGTTTGCATTTTCTCTCTCTCTCTCTCTCTCTCTCTTTGCAAACGGAGCTGGCAGATTTCTTGGCCTTTCTCTGCCACCCTCTGAGGTTAAGCGATATACCTGGTCAGTGAACCAAAAAACAAACAAAAAATCCAGATGTTCCCTCTAAGCTGAGTTAGTGTGAGCTAGCTCACAGTTCTTTAGCCTCTGGCTCACCGGTTTTTGTCTCCGCTCAGGAAGGGATGGCTCCAGAGCGCACTAATTTATGCCGTGGCCAAATCGCTCGCCCACAACTTGAATGCCAGCAGCTCACAAGGTAGGATTTGTGCTCACAAGACTCCACAGCGTAGAAGGAGCATTGGTGGGCCAGCTGTGTTGGGCTGAAGCAGCCGCAGGACACATTTTGGACAGTGGCCTCTATTGCATTGAAGCCCCTCCCCTCCCCAAACCCCGCCCTCCTCAGGCTCCACCCCCAAAACCTCCAGGTATCCCAAGCCAGAGCTGACAATCTTACAAAGGGCACTGCAGGGAGGGTAAGAGTGGGTGGTTTCACCTCTAGCAAGGAAGAGGTACTGCAGCTAATGAGCTGTGCTGTCAGGGTGTGGCCTAATATGCTAATGAGTTTCTGCTGTTGGGTGTGGCCTGTTATGCTAATGAGTTCCTGCTGGGCTTTTTCTACAAAAAGAGCCCTGGTCGGGGGTTTGTGCCATTTGCCATGCGCTTAAACGAGGAATCGATGAACTGCACCTCCGCACTGAGGGCTCCCTATGGAGTTTGTGATGATGTGCATACTGTGTGGGGGGGAACAATGGCATGGAGTCGGGATGGCCTCATCAGACCATCCCGACAGCATGAGAGCACGCTAGAGTGATCAGACACGGGAAAGTCCATCCATGGCCTGTCGCAACCCGTTTACTGCCAGGTTTTCCCCGGTGTCTTTTAACTCCGCTTCTGCGGTGGAGCAAAATAGGTTGCCAACAGCTGCGGGGCACTCCCCAGATGTTGTTGTCTGATTGCGCCCTTTAAATCCACCCGGCATTCGTTGCGATGTTGGGTCTAATTGTGCGTCTGATCGCAGTCTAAGATTATTCTCAAGCCTTTGGGGAGTGGAGAACACTTCCAGGTTAAGCTAAAAGGGGACTGGAATGACCCCGTGTTTGGATAGGAGGCCAAAGGAGGCCAGCGCCTCATCCCTGTCTCAGTCTCACCTTTATTGTACGGAACTCCTGCACTGAAAAAAAGACTTCTACCATGTACTCTTCTTTGGGGCTGCCGTTTGGGGTCGCTTGGGGGCCTGCAGAGTGTGGGTTGCCTGAGAGTGATCTCCAGATGGTGGCCCACGGGGTACATTTTCCTGCACCGTCTGACCCTTTGCAGCCTTTCCAGTAGAGAGCCGGCACAATGCAGCAATCAGTTGTCGTGACACGCTCCATCCACACAGCTGGGAAACGGCTGCTACAAAATCCAAATGAGAGAAGTAAAGTCTGACTCGTTCTGCTGCTTACAGGGAGAGCCTTCTGCTGCTGTAAACAGGGTTGGAGGGTTAGATCTGGCCTGGAGGTTGGGAGGGTTAGATCTGGCCAGGAGGCTGCCTCTAGACCAGGGGTCGCCAACACGGTGCCCGTGGGCGCCTGCCAACACTTTTCCTGTGCCCACCGAGTGTTTTTAGAAAGTCGACGGAAGGTTCTTGGCTTGCCCAGCAGGGCTTTTGGTTGGCCACTGGAGATCCGATTGACTGTACATTATAAAGACTGTTTCAGTGCTGGTTTTTTATCTTTTCTCACTCCTCTCTCTAGTAGAACAAAGTGTGAGTCCAGCGGCACCTTTAAGACAACAAAGTTTTAATTTCAGGCATAAGCTTCCATGCGCACGCACACGTCTTCAGGTACACTGAAAGAGAGTCATCAACCACCACCTGCTACCTACCTGTGATGGTTGGTGATTCTGTTTCAGTGTACCTGAAGACAGGTGCGTGCGTACAGAAGCTTATGACCGGAATAAAACTTTGTTGGTCTTCAAGGTGCCGCTGGACTCAGACTTTGTTCGGCTGCTTCAGACCAGCGTCTCCACCCGCCTGACTCTACCCTCTTTCGAGTGTATTTTTAAAATCACCCCTCTTCTCCCTCGTACATGGGCATGTGTGTGACCCCCCTCTCCTGGGGTTTGGTAGTTGTGCTCACAGGCTCAAAAAGGTTGGGGACCCCTGCTTTAGAAAACTAAAACTAACTCCTCAAACACAATGATCTGGCAACAGTGATCCACGCTATGGTCACCTCGAGATTGGACTACTGCAATGCTCTCTACATGGGGCTGCCCTTGTCCCAAATCCGGAAGCCTGCAAGACGGAGCTCTTCCACCAGGTTTTCGATTAGGAGCCACCACTGAATGAGCTACTGAACATCTATTACTGGCACTTTCTTTGGGATACTGGTCTAGTCATATGGGGCCAACTACAACGATCGCCATCTGCACTTTATCGTTTGTATTTAATCTGCACTTTATGTTTTATTGTCAGAATTTTATCTGTTTTTATTGTAAATTATTATTGTACGCCGCCTTGAGCCTGCTTGTCAGGTAAGGCGGGATAGAAATCGAATTAAATAAATAAATAATAAATAGAGGGCCAAAAGTTAAGAACATAATAAGTGTACAAAATAGTGTTTATTACAAAGACATATAAAAACCTAGTAGGGGCCCAAATAAAGCCTCATCAAACGTACAAAGTTACAAATACACACAAAAGAAAACAGTGTGTGACCTGGCGCGTTTCGGCTCACAAGAGCCTTCTTCAGAGGTCAAATAGTTCAAAATATAACAAGCAACAGAGTCCCTGTAACAGATGCAAGGCAATTAACAATAAATTAAAATAAATAAATAAAATAGGACCAAAATTGGAATGTTCCAATATAGAATCGAATGACACACCAAGAAGTTTCTATTTGGGGCCACAAATATATCTAGGCTCGTGTCAGAAGTTGTTGTATGAACTGGAAATATTATGTACCTTCCAGTTTAGGTCCTAAGAGTGCAAATGGAATTGCCTTGTCAGGGTCAATGTGCTATCAATATGTCGGGTCCCCTGCTTTAGACCAATTTTGGGGGACCCCTGCTTTAGACCATCCCTAAGACAGAGTAAGAAACAGGAGAGAGAGAGAGTCTCTGTCTGCATAGCTTTGCCTTCCCAGCTTTTTTCGCTTCCCACTGGAGCTCACGGAATTCGAGCTCCGACAGACTGTGTTGCTCAGGGGCAGCTCTTTCCGAATGAAGCTTCAAATAAGGTCACTGCCCGTTCCGCCAGGCTGCTTTTTTTCCAGGCCTTGGGGGTGACTTTAGCTTTGCTGGTCTGGTCAATTTCTAATTTGGGAGGTTCCCTGCCGCCCACAGGCGGGTTGGCTCTGTGCTTCATCTAGATTCCGTCGCCATCCACGCTGCTCTTCCCTCTGCTCCGAGGCCGGCCTTCAGTTGCTTCCAAATCCAGCTCCAGACACGGCTGCACTTCTCTGCAGAAGGGGGCAGACCCACCTTGTGTGCCCCTAAATAGACTGCTCCAATATTTGATCTCCGTCAAGGGACCGTATGGTTTGCTTCATAACCTCGACAGCTCTGCGTGCGGCCTGGTCCTAGTACAGTGCCCCTCAACCTGATAGCTGACACTATTTGCTCTGAATGAAAATGAGGTTCTCTTGTCACTTAACTGCCCAAAAAGGTTTGCTTTCAAAGCAAAAAGGTGATCCACCCTCAGGAGGCTGCCTGTCGCATCTCTGCTTGATCGGGGGCATCCCCAGAGCAGGAGCGTGATGCAGGAAATCTCTGTCTTGGGCGGGATTCACATGATCGCCTGCCTCAGTCTGCTCCCAAGAGAATCTCACGGCAGCAGGGCGAAGCCAGGGCAGCAGATCTTCCCCAGATTCAACAGGCAGCCTCCGACCTTAGTGGGTACTTGGGACTCACCAGGAACCTTTAATTATTTGATTCTTTTGTGGCAGTCTAAAGTGGCCTGGCATACCATTTTGGAAGCCGTGGCAGTCTTATAAAGGCAGCACCACCTAGTGGTAAGTAGAAAAGAGCAAGAGGCCAGTTAGCACCTTAAAAGACAAACAAAATTTGTGGCAGGGGAGGAGCTTTTGTAAATCACACAGTGACTCATACCCTGCCCGCACATTGTGCTCGTCTTTAAGGTGCTCCTGGACTCTTCCTCCAAGGTGCTCCAAGATGGCAGAGAGAGACAGACAGACAGAAATGATAGATAGATAGATAGATAGATAGATGATAGATAGATAGATAGATAGATAGATAGATAGATAGATAGATAGATAGATAGATAGATGAGAGAGAGAGAGAGAGATTAGAGATAGATAGATGAGAGATAAATGAGAGAGAGACAGAGACGATAGATGATAGATACAGACAGATAGATAGATAGATGAGAGACAGACAGACAGAGACGATGATAGATAGATAGATAGATAGATAGATAGATAGATAGATAGATAGATAGATGAGAGAGAGAGAGAGAGATTAGAGATAGATAGATGAGAGATAAATGAGAGAGAGACAGAGACGATAG
>NW_015174332.1:19298-23773 GCF_001447785.1 Gekko japonicus | reverse complement strand
AGACAGACAGACAGATAGATAGATAGATAGAGATAGATGAGAGACAGACACAGACAGACAGACAGAAATGATAGATAGATAGATAGATAGATAGATAGATAGATTGATAGATAGATGATAGATAGATGATAGATAGATAGATAGATAGATAGATAGATAGATAGATAGATAGATAGATAGATAGATAGATGAGAGACAGACACAGACAGACAGACAGAAATGATAGATAGATAGATAGATAGATAGATAGATAGATTGATAGATAGATGATAGATAGATGATAGATAGATAGATAGATAGATAGATAGATAGATAGATAGATAGATAGATAGATAGATAGATGAGAGACAGACACAGACAGACAGACAGACAGAAATGATAGATAGAGAGAGAGAGAGAGATCACAGTGACCATTTTCAGTCTTTTTTGCATTTTCTACTTTTTACAAAATGTACTAAAACCCTTCTGGTCCACCAATGTGTTCTCTGTTCCTAGAGCAAGCATGCAGAACCTAAGAGCCCATAAGTAATCTGTGTTCAGTGATCCCAAGTCTACCCTTTATTTTATTCATTTATACCACATCTTTCTCCCCAGTGGGGACCCAAGGCAGCCCTCCTTCATTTTATCCCCACAACAACCCGGTGGGGGTAGGTTAAGCTGAGAGAGCGTGACTAGCTGAGGCCCTCCAGCCAGCTTCCATGACACAACTGGGATGCAAACCCAGTTCTCCCAAATAGCAGAGCCATCGTAGCGTAGCAGATAGACTGTTGGACTAGAATCTTGGGGGCCCGAGTTCGAATCCCCACCCTGCCGCAGAAGCATGCTGGGCGACCCTGGGCCAGTCGCCCACTCTCAGTCTAACCTACCTCACAGGGCTGGTGTGAGGATAAAATGGAGGAGAGGAGATTGAAGTAAGCAGCTTCGGATCCCCATTAGGGGAGAAAGACGGGATATAAATAAACAGTCTGGCGTTCTTAACCGCGACACCACACTGGCTTTCTGGTGCTCCTTCCTGTTTATGAGCATGAGGAATACTCTTAAAGATCAGGCCACAGTCCACCTAGTCAGGAAATTCTTTGCAAAATCCCAGCAGCCAGCAGGTGAGAACTGGCCTGTAGTCCTCCATCTCTCTCTCTCTCTTTTTAATACGTTTATTTTTGTACGTTTTCTGTATATTACATCATATCTTTTATCTCCTTGCTTTACATAGATCATTAAATTCCCCCCCCCTCCCCTCTACCCCTTGTTTGTTGGTCCTCCTTTCACAGCCACGGGCACAAAGTCTGAATCTTCCACCGAATGTCCTGTCTTCCTTCCGATGTTATCCACTTTAAATAGATCTTCCATCTAGTTTTAATTTCTTCGGCTTTATCCTCCCATGTGGTCTTCTGGCGCAGCTTCTCGATGATGTCCGTCTGCACAAATTCAAACAAATAGGTGTGCCAGATATCTATTGTCCATTTACTCTTATCCTTCCAGCCCAGAGCTATCACTGCCTTGCCTGCTAACACCATAGCTTTGACTATAGCCTGGGTTTCCTTATTAACTGCCTTATTTCCTAATATACCCGTTAACATTAGTTCGAAGTCTACATTCAATGAGATTTTACATATTTTCTTTATAATTTGTATTATTTTTAACCAAAAGACTCTTACCTCTGGACACTCCCACCACATATGGGAGAACCAGCCCTTAAATTGTTTACAATGCCAACACATAGAGCTCGATCCTGGAAACATGTTTGCTACCTGTGCTGGTGTTTTGTACCATTTTGTAGTATATTTATGTTCCAATTCATTAAATGTAATAATTTTGGTTTCTTCTATTCCCTTCATTATTTTATTTGCGTCGATTTCAGATATCTGACCTTCCTTGTCCCATGTTTTCTGTAGATATGTAGTCCTCCATCTCAAGCCACAGTAACCAACAGAGGGGAACGGCACTAACGTCGGATCATCCCGGACAGCTGTGGAGAGCAATTTCAAAAGCAAATGAAATTCCGAGGAGAATTTTTTTTTATAACGCCTTCGAAAAACTTGGCGCGGTTGCCAGGGGCCAGATCAAATTGCTTCGCAGGCTTGATCTGGCTCAGGAGCCGCCAGTTGGCACAGGGACAATGCCTGATCCACGGGGGAGCCAGTTCTAGCCCCACGGCGTCTGGCACCTCACTGCCTTATCTCAGGAGAGGGTCTACAGCTCAGAGGCTGAGCACCTGCCTTGCATGCAGAAGGTGCAGTTTCAATCCTAGGCACCTCCAGTTAAATGATCTCAGGTAACCAGGGCTGGGAAAGACCTTTCTCTGCCTAAAACCTTGCCAGTACTGAGATGTTGGGTCTAACCTGGTGCACAACTGCTTTGTCTCTGTCTCTCTCTGTCTCTGTCTCTGTCTCTGTCTCTCTCTCTGTCTCTCTCTCTCTCTGTCTCTCTCTCTCTCTCTCTCTCTCTCTCTCTCTCTCTCTCTCTCTCTCTCTCTCTCTCTCTCTCCCCCTCTCTCTCTTTCTCTCTCTCTCTCTGTATGTTCAGTTAGCTGCCTGCAGTACAAGCAAAAGCACCAAGGTACTAAGGGATGCTCTGTCTTCTTGGTGCTTGGGGGGGGGCAACAGTGGGAGGGCTTCTAGTGTCCTGGCCCCACTGCTGGACCTCCTGATGGTCCCTGGTATTTCTGGCCACTGTGTGATACAGAGTGTTGGACTGGATGGGCCTTTGGCCTGATCCGACATTGGCTTCTCTTATGTTCTTATGTGGTGGCAGCTACAAGTATGGACGGCTTCAAGAGGGAATTAGATAAGCATATGGAGCAGAGATACATCAGTGGCTCTTAGCCACAAGGTATAGATAGGGACTCTCGGTCTGGGGCAAGGGATGCTCTGTCTTCTTGGTGCTTGGGGGGGGGGCAACAGTGGGAGGGCTTCTAGTGTCCTGGCCCCACTGCTGGACCTCCTGATGGTCCCTGGTATTTCTGGCCACTGTGTGATACAGAGTGTTGGACTGGATGGGCCTTTGGCCTGATCCAACATTGGCGTCTCTTATGTTCTTATGATCCAGCCTATATTTACTAGGTGGCTTTGAGCTCAACGCCATACACCACCCTCAGTTTTGCCATCTGTAAAATGAGGGGAAACGAGGACATATGTTGGTTGCAATGTTGTTGCCTGCCTAAAGTTTTAAGGATCCTACTATAACTCTTAGGTGCTGCGGTGGCTCAAGTGGTTAAGATGCTGAACTGCAGGCTGTGGAAGGTCGGTAGTTCAGCACTTCGAGACCCGGGTGCCGCATGATGGAGTGAGCTCCCATCTCTAGTTCCAGCTCCTGCCAACCTAGCAGTTCGAAATCAAGAAATTGCAAGTAGATAAATAGGGACCCCTTCGGTGGGAAGGGAACAGCGTTCCGTGCACCTTGGTGTTTAGTCATGCCGGCCACATGACCACGGAAACGTCTTCGGACAGCGCTGGCTCTTTGGCTTGGAAACGGAGATGAGCACCGCAACCCTAGAGTCGGATTCGACTGGCTTTCGAGCAAGGGAAAACTTTACCTTTTACTATAACTCTTAAAGTTAATTAGTCCCTTGGACACACTGAGCTTCCAGTGTGGTGCATTTCTCCTGTGTGGGACAGGGGGCAGGTTGCTCATACGTATGGTGGTGTGCATGCATGTTGCTTTGTATGACCACCAGGCAGGGCCTCGGGGGGGTGGGGGGCAGCAGGGCCATTTGGCCTGGGCCTCACGTTCTTGGGGTCCCTCGAATTTACACTTTTGATGTTCTCTTAGTTTGGTTATAGTTACAGACACAGAAATACAAGCCTTCCCAACCTCCCGTTTGTGGCTCCCCCCGGAGGCTGGGACCCTCCCCTCCCGGAATAACAGGGCCAGCCAGCCACCGGGAGATAAAATGGCAGCTGTCATTTTGCGCGCGCCTGCCCAGACGGCAAAACTGGCCACTCTGGGAACCGGTGCTCTGGTTTCCATAGAGGTGCCTACAAGAGTGGCTACAGAGGCTGTGACAGAATCAGGAACAGCAGAGGGAGAAGGCGCGCATAGGCCTTGCTAGGCTTAACGTCAACTATGGCATCGCAAGAAAACTAGATTTTTTTTCCACTTGAACTGGTGAATTTGCACCAAAAAAACTGGAAAACCACACGTTAAATAAAAACAGGAACGTTGATGACAAAGTGTTAACGATGCTCTTTTTCTTATTGTATTAAATGTAAACATTTAAAATAGAATACGACTAGCTTTGTATAATCGTTTTCGCACTTCTTAATTTTTTGATTTACTGGAGGGGGCCTCAAAGATGGAAGTGGCCCGGGGCCTCTCCCAATACTCCCTCTAAGCCGTGGAGTCTTGTGAGCAAAAATTCTACTTTGTGAGCTGCTGGCATTAAAATTGTGAGCGAGCGATTGGGCTGCTGCATAAATCAGTTGGCTCTGGAGCCCCCTCCTTCCCGAGCTCAGACAAAAATGGGTGAGCCGGAGGCT
>NW_015174332.1:13070-17870 GCF_001447785.1 Gekko japonicus | reverse complement strand
TTCCTCCCTGCCTCTCCCCACCCCTGCCTGCCTGGGGCCAGGGAGGGCCTTTGCGGGGCTTCCTTGCACTCCCGCCGGCCTTGCAGGTCCACCGCCGGGCCCCTCATGGGGCTCGGCAGTGAAGCTGCAAGGCCGGCAGCGGCGGCCGGGACCGTTGGGGGCGGGGTGTGTGGCCTTATGACACACTTCTGGTGATGGCAGGGGGTGTGGCCTCATGATACACTTCCGGTGATGTCAGGGGGTGTGGCATATGCTAATGAGTTATGCTAATGAGTTCCCCTAGCTCTTTTTCTACGAAACGACCCCTGGTCATGCCGGCCACATGACCACAGAAACATCTTTGGACAGCGCTGGCTCTTCGGCTTTGAAATGGAGATGAGCACCGCAGCCCTAGAGTCGGATTCGACTGGCTTTCGAGCAAGGGAACCTTTACCTTTATAGCAATGTTGCTGTTGTTGTTGTTGTTGTTGTAATAGCAATATTACAAACTGACAATAGAATGGAGTGCAATCCGCGAAGCACAGCAAAAGATAAATAGAAATATAGATCTAAATACCACGTTCACCTAGCAGATATAAATTAGCACTAGAACCGTTCAATACACCATAAAAAAAGGAATAGCTACAATTGGTTCAATGTGAGCAGAGAAGAGAGATTGGATTCTTGTCCAGGACTTAACAACAGTCTAAGGTGCCTGACCAACCTTTGTGTAACAAGGGGTACCATTTCTCTAGGAGACTGGGCTGATCTGAGTGGCCTCCAGACTTATCTAAATTGTTCGTAATCTTCTCCAGAATAAATAGGCCCCACAGTTTGAAGAGCCACTCTTGCAGTGGTGGAATAGATGTAGATTTCCAGGGAGAAGCAATAAGACATTTAGCAACAATTAACATTGTCATGTGGAGCTGCGGTGGCTCAAGTGGTTAAGACGCTGAACTGCAGGCTGTGGAACGTCAGTAGTTCAGCAGCTCGAGACCCGGGTGCCGCATGATGGAGTGAGCTCCCCTCTCTAGTTCCAGCTCCTGCCAACCTAGCAGTAAATTGCAAGTAGATAAATAGGTACCACTTCGGTGGGAAGGTAACAGCGTTCCGTGCGCCTTGGTGTTTAGTCATGGTGGCCACATGACCACGGAAACGTCTTCGGACAGCGCTGGCTCTTCGACTTTGAAACGGAGAGTCGGATTCGACTGACTTTCGAGCAGGAGAACCTTTACCTTTAACATTGTCATAAGAAGTTCTCGTTTTACCTTGGGGACTTTGCAATGATCCCACAAATGGAGAAGGAACAGTTCAGGGGTCCTGGGAATCTGATAACCAGTGATCTTATTAATTTGGTCTTGGATTTGGGTCCAAAATTTACCTATTGAGTCACAAGGCCACCAGCCATGGAAATAAGACCCTGGCTTACCACATTGTCTCTAGCCAACTGGGAGCATGGTAGGGTCTGAGTGAGCTCGTTGTGCGGGAGTCAGGTACCAGCAAGAAACAAGCTTACGGAAGTTATCTTCTGCTATGGATGTGAACTGCTCTGCTCAGTGTGTGTGTGTGGGGGGATTAGAGGGAACGCTGTGCTTTCTTCCCCAACCGGGGAAAACCTGTTGGGTATCACAAGTTGAAAACACTCAGTACATCTGGGGTTAAATGTTTGTTTATGTTACTCACAGGAAGTCACATGTTTCTCATGTAACCAATGTTCTTTAGCTGTAAGAAGTCCGGGAATTTTCTCCCTGATCTAGGAGTTTGATTGGGACGAAAGTGTCAAAGTGTTTTAGCATTTTACGGCTCCTCTTCCTGTCTTTGTTTGCTGTTCTCAAGGAGAAGTAAGAGTAGCCATAATCGCTCTCTTCTAGTTTTGTCTTTGTAGTGTAAGGATGTAGCCGATTTAGCTCTGTTGTTATTTTCATCCCAGTTACCCTTCCCCATGCTAGAATTTAGTAAAAAACTTTATATTTTAATCACACATGGACTCTCAGTCTGAATTATTTTACTCAGGCTCTGCTGGGCTATCTTATCTCTGCTAAATACAATTTTTTCAATATCTCACTATCACCCAACAAAACCAAACTGTGTCCAGGCCTGTGGCTACAGTGAGGCATCTCAGGACCACCCCCCACCCCCGAATTACCGCCTCCCAACTTCCCATCCAGCCAGCCAGTTTATCTTATTTTCCGCACATGCCACAGCAGCACTGCGCCACCACCCTGCCATGCCTGCCGGTAGTGTACCTCTGAGCGGCTCTGGGAGAGGCACGCCACAGGGCACACCTGTTCCCTGCTCCAGCCCTGCCCGTGAGCTTCCCGGGGGGCCTCTGGCCGGTGACAAACTGCTGGTCTCTGTGGCCTGATCCAGCAGAGGTGATTCTGAATGTTCCCATCCATTCATTCATTTGGTGTGATCTGGGACACGCAGCACGTGCCACCACCCCTCTGTGTGTGTGTGTGCCTCCGTGCGCACGTGTGTTGCTTGCAGTTGTCCACTCAGTGCTGAGCAAGGTAGCTGTGGTGAAAGGGAAACCACCTTTGCAATCGCTTTGGGTGTAGACGAGGAAGAGGAGATTGGATTTATACCCCGCCCTTCACTACCTGAAGGAGTCTCAGAGCGGCTTACGATCTCCTTTCCCTTCCCCTCCCCACAACAGACACCCTGTGAGGCAGGCGGGGTTGAGAGAGCTCTGACAGAAACTGCTTTTTTTCAAGGACAGCTCTTATCAGCTACGGCTTGCCCAAGGTCATCCAGCAGCTGCAAGTGAAGGAGTGGGGAATCAAACCCGGGTCTCCCAGATTAAAGTCTACGCCAGTGTTCCCTCTAAGCTGAGTTGGTGTGAGCTAGCTCACGGTTTTTGAGCCTCCAGCTCACACATTTTTGTCTTGGCTCAGGAAGGAGGACTCCAGAACAAACAGATGTATGCAGCAGCCAAATCACTCGCTCACAACTTTAATGCCAGGAGCTCACAAAGTAGGATTTTTGCTCACAAGACTCCACTGCTTAGAGAGAACATTGGTCTACGCACTTAACCACTACACCAAACTGGCTCTACACCAAACTGTATTATCCCAAAAAACCCTTCTCTTTTCTAATAGCCTCTCTCCAATTGCCCCTGGCTTTTGAATTCTCCAGCCTAATAATAATAATAATGATAATGATAATAATAAGACACTGCCTGTATGTGACCTCTCTCTCTCTCTCTCTCTCTCTCTCTCTCTCTCTCTCTCTCTCTCTCTCTCGTCATTAAAAAAAAATATTTTACTCTCGTGTCGCTCCTGCCATAGCCTGTGTGTGTGTGTGTGTGGGGGTGCCCCCCAATTTATTTAAATGCCCCCCAGGTTAAAAAAAATCCTAGCCATGGCCCTGTGTCCCCTTTGCGGAGGAGAGTGGGTCTCCAAAGCACACGGTGAGGCCCAAGCCCTGCCCTGGATTCTGCCAGATGCCCGAGCGAGCAGGCCCCCTTGTTGGGAGAAGGGGCTCAGCCAGGGGGCAGGAAAATTGTCCCCAATCCCATGCAAACAAATGCCCTGGGCCGGGAGACGCCGAGGCTGGGGGCAATGCTCCCTCTAAGCTATGGAACCCTGTGAGCAAAAATTCTTCTTTGCGAGCTGCTGGCATTAAAGTTGTGAGCCTGCGATTTGGCTACTGCATAGATTAGTTGGCTCTGGGCTCCCTCTAAGCTGTGGAGTCTTGTGAGCAAAAATCCTACTTTATGAGCCACTGGCATTAAAGTGGTGAGCCAGCGATTTGGGTACTGCATAAATTAGTTTGCTCTAAAGCCATCCTTACTGAGCTGAGACAAAAATGTGTGAGCCAGAGGCTAAAAAACTGTGAGCTAGCTCACACTAACTCAGCTGAGAGGGAACACTGCTCTGGAGCCCTCCTTCCTGAGCGAAGACAAAAATGTGTGAGCCGGAGGCTAAAAAACTGTGAGCTAGCTCACCCTAACTCAGCTGAGAGGGAACACTGGCTGGGGGGTCCCGGTCTCCCCCTCTCTCTCTCTTTGGGGAAGGCAGCGGGAGTGGGCGGGCGAAGCAGAGGCCGGCCGGGTCCAGTGTCCCCTCTAAGCCGCGTCAGTGTGCGCTAGCCCACCGTTCTTTAGCCTCGGGCTCCCACCTTTTTGTCTCGGCCCAGGGAGGAGGGCTCCAGCGCAGACGGATTTCTGCAGCAGCCCGATCGCGGGCTCGCCGCTTCCAGGCCGGCAGCTCGCAGAGGAGACTCTTTGCCCCGAGGAGCGCACAGCTTGCAGGGAGGGCGCGTCGGCGCGGGGAGTTCTCCAAGGTGCTAAAATAGTGATCGCCGAGCAGGGCTCGAATGGCGCGCCCGAAATAGGCGCAGCGGCGGCTTTGGGGAGACCCAAGCGGGGGGAAGGGGGGGGCAGCCCCGAGGCCAGGCGGGGGCTCGCTGGGGACCTCCCGCGGCCCATTTCAGGCGGCATCCGAAGCACGTCCTGGCTCGACTCCAGAACTGATCCGGCCTTTGCGGGGAAAAGACCTCGGGATTCACGCCGGGGCAGGGGAGCCCCGTTGGGCGCGACGCCGGCTGGAGTCCAGGCAGAAGCCCGCAGCCGAGTCCTTATAAGAACATAAGAGATGCCTCTACTATTAATGGAGGTCGCAGAAATGGACAAACTAACACTCATTTTGCAAGGGAAAGATGATAAGGTGTTTAAAGAAAGATGGGCAGAATTTTATAAATGGATAGAATATAAAAATGTGTAATAGACTCAGACAGGAGATATGTCTAATATACAAATGCAATGATTGTATATCTGTATATCTGTGAAAAAACTTAAATAAAACTGTTAAAAAAAAA
>NW_015174332.1:11684-12981 GCF_001447785.1 Gekko japonicus | reverse complement strand
CCTCTGCTCCATATAAGAACATAAGAGAAGTGAATGTTGGATCAGGCCAAAGGCCCATCCAGTCCAACACTCTGTATCACACAGTGGCCAGAAATACCAGGTGCCATCAGGAGGTCCACCAGTGGGGCCAGGACACTAGGAGCCCTCCCACTGTTGCCCCCACCCCCCAAGCACCAAGAAGACAGAGCATCCCTTGCCCCAGAGTCCCCATCTATACCTTGTGGCTAATAGCCACTGATGAACCTCTGCTCCATATGCTTATCTAATTCCCTTTTGAAGCCGTCCATGCTTGTAGCTGCCACCACCTCCTGTGGCAGTGAATTCCATGTGTGAATCACTCTTTGGGTGAAGAAGTACTTTCCTTGCTGCAAAGTGCCTTGGGAGGTGGCTTGCAAACTTGGACACACATTCAGCTGCCCGATACTGCATCAGACCCCGGGCGCAGTGTTCCCTCTAAGCTGAGTCAGTGTGAGCTAGCTCACAGTTTTTCAGCCTCCAGCTCATAGATTTTTGCCTTAGCTCAGGAAGGGTGGCTCCAGAGCAAACTGATTTATGCAGCAGCCAAATCGCTCGCTCACAACTTTCATGCCGGTAGCTCACAAAGTAGGATTTTTGCTTACAAGACTCCGCAGCTTAGAAGAAGAAGAAGAAGAAGAGATTGGATTTATACCCCGCCCTTCACTACCCAAAGGTGTCTCAGAGCGGCTTACAAACTCCTTTCCCTTCCCCTCCCCACAACAGACACCCTGCGAGGTCGGCGGGGCTGAGAGAGCTCTGACACAAACTGCTCTTTTTCAAGAACAGCTCTTATCAGAACTATGGCTTGGCCAAGGTCATCCAGCAGGTGCAAGTGAAGGAGTGGGGAATCAAACCCGGTTCTCCCAGATTAGAGTCTGCACACTTAACCACTACACCAAACATTGCCCCAGGGCCATAAAGGTCAGCATTGTCCAGCGGCAGCTCTCCAGAGTCTCAGACAGAGGTCTTTCGCATCGCCTACCACTTGCTCCTTTTCGCTGGAGATGCTGGGAACTGAACCTGGGACCTTCTGCATGCCAAGCAGACGCCCTCCCTTCAGCTAGTGCAAGAGGCATGGCTCAGTTTTTGGCAGCTGCCGGGAGGCCCTGAGCATAGAGAAGCACGTGGATCTGGCCGGGCTGTGGCGGCTGCTTCTCAGCTCCTGGGCTCAATTCGTAGCCTGGGGCAGGGCCTTTTCAGTAGCGGCACCTAATGTAGCATGTACTCAGTTGTTTGGCTGTGGAACCTTACACCTAGTCCCCGGAGCAGTCTCCTGAGC
>NW_015174332.1:8045-11647 GCF_001447785.1 Gekko japonicus | reverse complement strand
ACAAGCCTTTCAAAGACTTTCAAAGACCCACTGCTGGACCTCCTGATGGCACTTGGTGTTTTTGGCCACTGTGTGGCAGAGTGTTGGACTAGATGGGCCATTGGTCTGATCCAACACTGGCTTCTCTTATGCTCTTATGTTCAGTTCTTATGTTCTTTTATTCAAAATTATTTTATTAAAAAGTGTTTTAAAATACTGAATTGATTGCCAACGTTTAACTGCTGTTTTTTCAGCCTTCTTTCCTCTTTCCAATGGTTCGTGTCAGGTTATGTGATTTTTAGTAATAATAATAATAATCTTTCAATTTATTGTAGGGTTTTAAGGATGTTTTCAATGGAGGCCATTGGTTCAGGGGCAAATTTATGGGGGAAGCAGCCCATGAACTGGCATAAATGGCGTGCCTTCAAAATGTGCACAGTGGAATATATCACACATCAATTTGATTTTTTAAAATGTTATTTATTATTTATTTATTTGATGTATACCCCGCCTTCCCTGCAAGGCAGGCTCAGGGCAGCTTACATAAAAATGCATATATAGATACAGTTAAAATCATACATAATACAACCATAAATCATATATAGAACAACCATAAACATTTTCCTAAAGTGCCGGAACAATTCTCAAGTAAAGTGCAGGAGCAAAAATTCCTAGATTAAGATTTATTTTGAGAGTCTGATCTATCTAGGTGAAGGTCTGTAACTAAATTAAAGTCTCCTCCAATTATTAATTGACCTGTTTTGAAGGCATTAAGTTTTCCAAATGTTTCTTCCAGGAATTGTTCCTGTCTCTCATTGGGAGCATAAATGGATGCAATTGTAACTTTCCTCTGATCCAATTCTCCGTTAAGAAATAAAAATCTTCCAGAGGGGTCTTCTAATTTATTTTCTAATTTGAACTGAACAACACTTTATTTATGGTAAAAATTGTCTCTCACCCAAAAAGTTTTCAAGCAATTTGGTTCCCAGCAGTGAACTATCTCGCAGAAGAAGTGATTCCAAACAACTCTTATTACAAAGCTCTGTTATATTTTTAAAAGAGCTCTTAAAGGTTGAGATGTTGGTTAATACACGGTGATAATATGTGTTATGAATGTGCTGTTGAATATATTGTTCAAAATAAAAAACACTTATTAAAAAAAGATTTTATTTTATTTTATTTTTGGCAGCGAGGGGGTGACAATGCGGTCTTGTCTACTCCAAATTATCAGCTTATTTGAATTTTCTGGTTCCTTATTTTTGCTTGAGAACTAACCTTAGAACTTCTGGATTTTTTAGAAATAGCGTGTGTGTGTATGTGTGAAGCACTGTCAAGTCGCGTGGTTCTTACGGCGACCCTGTTGGGCTTTCAAGGCAAACCATTCAAAGGTGGTTTGTCACTGCCTGCCTCTTCCTTGGGGGGGGTCTCCCATCCAAGTACTAATCGAGGCTGACCCTGCTTAGCTTCTGAGATCTGACAATATAGAACTAGGTCAAGACAGGTTAATCTGTCTGCAGCAGTAGAAAAGAGCAAGAGTCCAGGAGCCCCTTAAAGACTAACAAAATTTGCGGCAGGGGAGGAGCTTTTGCAAGTCACCGCTCAGTCCTTCAGACACCAGAAGGAAGATACTTCTTCAGACCCCTGAAGAAGTGAGCAGTGATTCACAAAAGCTCCTTCTACCCTGCCACAAATTTCGTTAATCTTTAAAGTGCTGTTGGACTCTTGCTCTTTTCTACTAATCTAGCACTAGTCTAGGCCATCTGGATCAGGGCCTAAGAGGCCTGCCTCTCTATTAACTCACTCTGTGATCAGGCAAGGAAAGGGAACAGAGCGGTGTTACTTGGCAACGGAGGAATGTTTCCCCTCAGCTAGCCCTCTTGTTGCTAGGCAACCAGATGGTCCAACGTTCCATGGGGGAAAACAGAGTCACTTGGGTGTACTTCTGGTTCCCCCCCCCATCCCGTTATCAGGCTGGACTTGACATAGTGCCTTCATACCTGTGAACATACAATGCACCTGGATGTACACCTTGACCAGCGGTGGTCTTAGGAATTCTGGGGCCCGGGACAAAAGTCCAGGATAGGGCCCCATGATGACTGCCTCCCCCACACCAGCCTCCCACCAGGGCCGACCAAAGAGTGGCCTCACCCCATGTGAGGTGGGCAGGAGCCACCCCTGCCAACCGCTGGCCGAGCCCCAGAGGGTGCAGACACAACTGGCAGCTGGAGCCTTCTTTCTTACTTTTCCTGAGGGGGCAGATGGAGCTGGTGGTGGCCAGGGACCTTCCCGACATGGAGTCTGGGTTGGCCGTCCCTGTTGGTTGGCTGAGACGATCCCTGAACTCGACAGTATCAAGACGGATCCACCCCCTGGATTTGAAGTTTAAGTCTCATCTAATTAATTTATGGAGCTGCGGTGGCTCAAGTGGTTAAGACGCTGAACTGCAGGCTGTGGAAGGTCGGTAGCTCAGCAGTTCGAGACCCGGGTGCCGCATGGCGGAGTGAGCTCCCGTCTCTAGTTCCAGCTCCTGCCAACCTAGCAGTTCGAAAGCAAGAAATTGCAAGTACCGGTAGATAAATAGGGACCACTTCGGTGGGAAGGTAACAGCGTTCCGTGCGCCTTGGTGTTTTGTCATGCCGGCCACATGACCACGGAAACGTCTTCGGACAGCGCTGGCTCTTCGGCTTTGAAACGGAGATGAGCACCACAACCCTAGAGTCGGACTCGACTGGCTTTCGAGCAAGGGAACCTTTACCTTTACTTAATTAATTTATACTCTGCCTTTCCCCCAGAGTGGCTTACCTCATTCTCCTGTCCTCCTCTTTATCCTCCCAAAAACCCTGTGAGGCAGGCTAGGCTGAGAGCGTGTGACTGGCTCAAGGTCACCCGGCAAGCTTCTGTGGCACAAGCGGGGATTTGAACCCGGGTCTTCCAGATGCCAGTCTGACACTTTTAACCACAATACCATACTGACAAAAAGCATTCCACAGATGAGTTTATAGTCATGCAGAGGGGCTTCTCCCCTCCCCACCATGTCTGGTTCCATGATGGCTGCTCCAGGAACACAGGTTCCAGACGAAGAGAAGAAGAGAGAAGAAGAAAAGAGACTGGATTTATACCCCGCCCTTAACTCAGAGCGGCCGACAAACTCCTCTTCCTTCCCCTCCAGACAACAGACACCCTGTGAGGTGGGTGGGGCTGGGAGAGCTCTGACAGAAACTGCTGTTTTCAAGAACATAGTCTACTTACCCCAAACCCCATGCAGATGTGCTAAATCTACAAAGAAGAAGAGATTGGATTTATACCCCGCCCTTCACTACCCAAAGGAGTCTCAGAGCAGCTTGCAAACTCCTTTCCCTTCCCCTCCCCACAACAGACACCCTGTGAGGTAGGTGGGGCTGAGAGAGCTCTTGACAGAACTGTCCTTGAGAGATCAGCTCTGACAGAACTACGGCTTGCCCAAGGTCATCCAGCAGCTGCAAGTGGAGGAGTGGGGACTCAAACCCGGTTCTCCCAGATTAGAGTCCGCGCACTTCACCACTACACCAAACTGGCCCCCTCAATTGTGTTTTTTTTGGGGGGGGGTGTCCCAGGATGAGATGCCCTTGCATAACAGGACATCT
>NW_015174332.1:0-4018 GCF_001447785.1 Gekko japonicus | reverse complement strand
TGCCAATCTAGCAGTTCGAAAGCAAGAAATTCCAAGTAGATAAATAGGTACCACTTCGGTGGGAAGGTAACAGCGTTCCGTGCGCCTTGGTGTTTAGTCATGCCGGCCACATGACCACGGAAACGTCTTCGGACAGCGCTGGCTCTTCGGCTTGGAAACGGAGATGAGCACCGCAACCCTAGAGTCGGACTCGACTGCCTTTCGAGCAAGGGAAACCTTTACCTTTACCTTTAACAGAGCAATTGCCACTGCAGAACTTTGTCGCGTGATTAAAATTATAACCTTTCCTCCTCCTGAAGCTCTGGAAACTTTTTCCATCGTGCCTTGGCATATACCGAGACGCTTGGCCTGACCGCAGATGAGTCAAAAACAGCCCATCGTGTTGATGCCTCTTCATCTTGCGAAGGAATCCATCAATCAAGGGGCTCGTTACTCCTCAGGACTTGACACGCATGTACGGGCCAAATGGAAGTGGTGGGGGAGGTTTCGTATTATTGTTGGGGGGGAAGTCCTTTGGCATGTGACAACTTCTTTATGTAGCCTGAGAAGGGAAGTAATGAACAATTCATGGGCTTGAATGAGGCTCTGACACTTCCTGGAGGAAAATCTTGCGCTTTCAATGAAACATTGTCTTCTTCAGTATGACGTTACGTATTTGAAAACCAGATGTCATCCTCAAATGGCACAGATTTTTTTTTTTTTTAAAGATACACTTGAATTAAGATAGATGCAAACGTATTGCCACTTTCCCTGACATCTTGGACTGCGGAGATATACAAACTCACTGACTAAGGAGCAAATGAATATCGGGTTGGATCCGGACCTAATTTGCAAGAGCGGAACTTTATTGCCTCCCTTCTCTTGTGGGCAGTCCGTTCCTCTCCATGCAATGGTGCTTCTGGGGGACAGGAAACCCCGAGGAACGATGGGAGGCGGGTTCTGCAGCAGGAAAGGGAACCGGGGACAATTGCCAATTTAGTCAGGATCCAACCCCTTGTCTGAGACAGCGGTTCCTAAACTGTGCACCAGGGCCAGGGGAAGTAGATTAACAAAATAACAAAAGGGGAGGCAGTCTGTTGCATCTCTGCATGAACTGCTGCTTGGAGTTCCCTCCTTCCCCTCAGCTGTATGGGGGGGGCTGGCTTGGCATGTTCCAGGGGGGCCAATCCACCTCTGGCTACCCAGCGTGGCACAAGTGAGTCCAGAGAACTGGAACGTAGACAGAAAAGAAGGTCCAGAATGGAAGGCTTTTGCTGGCTCTCCAGGCGATGAAAGCTGACCTTGCACCGTGAAAGCAGGGATTCTTTCTCGAATGCCAAGGTGGTGGGAGGTAGCCCGGTGTGCAAAGAAAAATGTAGAAACCACAAAGGGCGATGGAATGTAAGGCACGCTCCCCCCCCCCTTTTGTTTGCTACATGTTCTGCTGTTGAAAGGGCATGTTGTCGCCTCTCCGGTGCAATCCTGTGAGCCTCTCCGAAGAGGAGATGAATACCATCCGCTGCCATTGATCAGCCAAAACAACAACAACCAAAAAAGAGGCCTCATTGTAGAGACGTGTTATCGCTGGAAAGAATTAACCGTGCCTGGACTTTGCAACAATCTCTCCTGACTCTAATCAGGACCATGTGCCCGTTCTCTCCAGTAAGCATATTTTTCAGCATGCTTCCTGACATAGCTCATCCCTTGGCAGCATTCATCAATGGCAACGGCCAATCAGATGCCTCCAGGAAGCCCGCAAATAGAATGTGATGCATTACCCCTTGCCCCACGGTTAGGGTTGCCAGCCTCCAGGTGGGGCCTGGGGATCTCCCGCTTTCACAACTGATCTCCAGCTGACAGAGAGCAGCTCCCCTGGAGAAAATGGCTGCCTTGAAGGGTGGACTCTGTGGCCTTGCACCCTGCTGAGGCCCCTCTCCCCCCAAACCCCGCCCTCTCCTGTCTCCACCCTCAAAGTCTCCAGGTACTTTCCAACCCAGACCTGGCAAACCCTACTTTGGACAGGGTCTACCCAAGAAGGCTTTGGGCGAAGGGAGTCGCCTTGAAAGCTTGCCCAGCCCTCTCTTCAGCTTCCTAGAGGCCTGTCTCCTCGCCACGTAGGGTTGGCAGCAGAGGTCCCAGTTCTGGATTAGAAAATTCCTAGAGATTTTAGGGGCGGAGCAATTGGAGGGCGGGGTTTGCGGAAGGAAGAGGCTTTTCGGCGGGGTATCAGGCCATAGAGTCCACCCTCCAAAGCAGCCATTTTCTCCAGGGGAACTGATCCCTGTCGCCTAGAAATCAGTTGCAATTCCAGGAGATCTCCAGGGCTGACCTGGAGGCTGGCATCCCTAGTTGGCATCCTTCCTTCCCCATCCTCTTCCCCATCACTACATCTTCTTTTAACGCCTGTTCTGTCCAGCATTGGGCCAGAAAGCTTTGGGTAGACATAACCAGGGCTTCTTTTTTCCGGGGGAATGCACCAGAGTAGAGTTCAGGAACCTCTTCAACAAAATTCCTTTTAAAATGATTAAAAGTTCGTGAGTTTTCAGTATACAGACTGAAAACTTCATTTCCCTCTTGAGAGTTCTGGCACCTCTTTAAAAAACAAAAAGTCCTGGATGTAACAGTTTTAAGTTTCTTTTTAGGATCAGAAAGGTGGGGTCCGGTCACACACAGAATTAGGCGTGCAATAGGGACGAATGCCGGGCGGATTTTATGGGCGCGATCACACAAAAACATCTGGCAAGTGTCCCGCACCTGTCGGCAACCTGTATCGCCCGGCCAAAGAAGTGGAGTTAAAAGATACCGCGGGCGTCGGATCACGGAAGCGCTGATATCCAGAGAGCCAGTTTGGTGTAGTGTTTAAGTGCGCGGACTCTAATCTGAGAGGACCAGGTTTGATTCTCCACTCCACTTGCACCTGGCTGAATGACCTTGGGCAAGCCGTAGTTCTGATAAGTGGTAGTTCTGAAAATGAGCAGTTTCTGTCAAGAGCTCTCTCAGCCCCACCTACCTCACAGGGTGTCTGTTGTGGGGAGGGGAAGGGAAAGCGGTTTGTAAGCCACTCTGAGACACCTTTGGGTAGTGAAGGGCGGGGTATAAATCCAATCTCTTCTTCTTCTTCTTCTATCCCATCATATCCGGCGCCCGTCTGCATCCCGTCTCACACCGGATGGGTTTTTTTTAAAGCCTCCTTGGTCATGCTCTTCTGTGGCCACGCGCATGCGGGAACTCCATCTTGGGGAAAAACACCCGTCGGGAAGCGGTGGCTTGCGATCACCGCATGTGTGATCGTGCCATGCCGCTTCTCCCCTCCCCCTTTGCCACGCTGCACCATCAACGTGTGATCGGCAGCAGCAGGCCTCAGCACAAAACCTTAGGGGAACATCTGATCACGCTACTGCGCTTCATTTTGCTCCGGGGCAAAACGCTTCACCCCCCCCCACCGGATTATCTTGCTCGTGTGACTGGGGCCGTGGATTGAAATCTCTTCAGGCGCATTTAAGGTGAAAACGTCTACAGGGAGATTATTCTGTGTGGCTGCCATAAGTGCAGAGGCAATCGTAGTTGCAGTGGAGTGTCCGCACAGGTTTTCCCACTGCACTTTCCTTCCTTCAGCCTGGTATTTAAAAAAAAATCAGATCTGGCTAGAACACTACAATGTTATAATGATCTATCTATGAGTTCTCATCCGGCTTAGGGGATGTCTCTCACCCTTTTTATTGAGGTGTTATAAGGGAAAATGTGCAGCCTGCACCTTTCAATTATAACTCTGCAACAAAAAGGGCTAGAGTCTTTTTTTAAAAAAAAACTCGAAAGCTGGAAACTAGTAAACTGTGGTGAAAGCCTGTTATAATACTATAGCGAACTAGCATTCCTTGATATATATATTTTTAAAGCCCTCCAGCTGTGTGGTGAGGAATGGCACTCACGAGGGGTGAGGCAGTGAAAATAGCACTGTTTTGAATGGGATCTGCAGAAATGTACAGCCTCCTATCCACATGCTGCCCAAAAGCACTTTGTGGCCCCGGTCACACGGGAG
>NW_015174331.1:366208-380776 GCF_001447785.1 Gekko japonicus | reverse complement strand
TCTAGAGCCGCAGTTTGCCTACCACCGGCTTAGAGGGAGCACTGAAGATTAATTACGCTAAAGTCAAAAGTTTGTAATCCAAAGTATTACGCTAAAATCAAAAATTTGTAATACAGAGTAAATCGTTTATTTCCTGGGTTTCTTCTTCTTCATTCTTGATACTTTGGGTGCTGCTACTCCTTTCTCGAACTGCTGGAGTCACTCGAGGCATTATCCGTTTCTTCCTCTCTGGGTTCCTCTCCTTCCTCCCTGAGGAAGACACCGAAACAGGAGGCTATCTGGACCTCTGTTGGAGGAAGACTGAACATTTATTCAAAATAGACTTAAAGGAGTCCTGCTTCTTAAAACTTTGGTATAATTAAGGAGGACTGATATTAGTAAAGGGGTTGTGCAGTATCTTTTGTGATATATTAAGAGACGATACTTAGATGTTTTGATATATGATTCTTTCTATTGTATTAAGGCTTATATGATAAAAATATATGATGAATAAATTGTAAAAATATAAAACCAAAAATATATACAAATGATCTGGGATATTTTACAATCATCTGTAGCACGGTATTTGCTGATTTTTTATATTTCCTACTTACCGCGGGTCCTATTTTGGTTTTGTGAAGATATGATAAGCCCACAGCACCACTTTGGTGCCAGGGACGGATCCGTCATGCTACGGGAGCAAATGGTACAGAGTTGGCCATTTTAAAATGCATGCTCAGCCTGCAGGCAGCTAGCCGGATGATCACATGGAAGTGGAACACATGGATCACATGGATCGTGGTGGGTGCTACAAGCATGGATGGCTTCAAAAGGGAATTAGATAAGCATATGGAGCAGAGGTCCATCAGTGGCTATTAGCCACAAGGTATAGATAGGGGCTATCAGTGGCGATTAGCTCTGTCTTCTTGGTGCTTGGGGGGGGGGTCAACAGTGGGAGGGCTTCTAATGTCCTGGCCCCACTGCTGGACCTCCTGATGGCACTGGTATTTCTGGCCACTGTGTGACACAGGTGTTGGACTGGATGGGCCTTTGGCCAGCGTTCTGTGCGCCAAATGTTCTTATGTTCTTATGATCTTATGATCCCTTGCATTCATCCACAGCCGTTTATCACCCTGATCTATACAAATAATAATAATAATAATAATGCTTTTGATTTATTAATCCCTTTCCCCACAAGTGGGCTCAAAGTGATTTACAGTTACTCGTTAGACAGGGGACTGACAATGTTTCATAGGGGATAGGGAAGACAACATATAATTCATTTTAATTGCACATGCCATAACTGCATGGTGGAAACGTCTCTGGCTTGGCTCAGTCATGTCCCGAACGGCTGCGTCGACCAGCTTCATGACATTGGGGCTTCAGGACCCATATCTTATGTCGCCACACTGCCACCGCCTGGCTGGAGCATCCCACTGCAAGGATTTTTCATAGCCGAGTAGATTCTTCTGCCTTCCGGATCCTGGACCAGGACGTCCCCAACCGACAGCTAACACCTTTCCAGAGGGGAGTTGGTGTGCCCACCCTCTCTAAGGAGTGGTTCCCATTTTATCTACTCGTCGAGGCTTTCGAATCGCTGGGTGGACGATGAGCTGGGGACAACAGGCTGGCTGCTCACACCAGCGCGGGGCTCGAACTGACACAGTTCGGATGTTAAGACAGTGGGATATACCCACTGTGCCACCAAATCTATCGATCATCTGTCTATATGATCACCATCTTCAAGTACTTCAAGGGCTGTCATCTAGAGGATCGTACGGAGTTGTTTTCTGTTGCCCCAGAAGGTCGGACCAGAACCAATGGGTTGAAATGAAATCAAAAGAGTATTTGGCTAAACATTCGGAAGAACTTCCAGACAGAGCGGTTTCCCAGTGGAACGGGCTTCCTCGGGAGGTGATGGGCTCTACTTCTTGGGAGGTTTTCAAACAGAGGCTATAGATGGCCATCTGTCAGCAATGCTTTTTCTGTGATCTTGGGCAGATCATGAGAGGGAGGGCAGGAAGGGTTTGTCTCAGCGCTTAGTTCTCGTGGCCCTTTCTTACACGCCCAGGGAAATGCTGATTGGCCACTCTGGGGTCAGGAAGCAATTTTTTCTCCAGGCCAGTTTGGCTAGAGATCCTGGAGGTTGTTTGCCATCTTCTGGGCGTGGAACAGGAGTCACTGGGGGTGTGGAGGGGGAGGTCTTTGTGAATGTCCTGCCTTGTGCGTGGGGTTGGACTAGATGTCCCCAGAGATCCCTTCCAACTCTATGATTCTATCTGTTTGTCTTGCAAAGGGGCCCGTTTTCTCAGCAGAAGTCCAAGGAAAGTCGTCCAATTTTACACATGCGGTTTTGACTCTAAGTGTGTGACTCCAATGTGGTTCTCATGCATGAAAGATCATCTCACTGGCAGGGTCTTTAGGCCATTTGGTCCACATGCAGTGCAGGAAACCCCAAAGTTGGCACTTCCCCAACTAGCTGCCCACCCTCTAGTAGAAGACTTCTAGTAGAAGACCTTTCAGGAGAGAGAGTCCACCACCCCACTAGGCATTCCGTCCTGTTGTTGCTGCCATTTGGTGTCCTTGTTGAGTGTGGGCCAGACTCTCACGACTGTTTGGTGTAGTGGTTAAGTGTGTGGGCTCTAAACTGGGAGGACTGGGTTTGATTCCTCACTCCTCCACTTGTAGCTGCTGGATGACCTTGGGCAAGCCATAGTTCAGTCAGAGCTGTTCACTCAAGGACAGTTCTGGAAAGAGCTCTCTCAGCCCCACCTACCTCACTGGGTGTCTGTTGTGGGGAGGGGAAGGGAAAGGAGTTTGTAAGCTGCTCTGAGACTCCGAGTGAATGGTGGGGTATCAATCCAATCTCCTCCTCCTCCTCCTCCTCCTCTTCTTCTTCTTCTTCATACCTGTTTCTGTTGAGTGACATGTTACCATAACAAATGCCTGCTAAGCTATTTGAGATATAGGATCAAAATCTTTTAATCCTGCCCCCCAAACTCCCCAACTTTAGCTCTAGTGCTTAGAAATGTCCTTTCGTTCAAACAGCTACGATCGGCCTACCGACGCCCATTGGGATGCAAGCCGGTGAAGGAGTTCATATCAGCCCATTAGTGGAGGGTCAAATGAAGGACCCTCAATCCTGATTGGCTGATGTAATCACATGACCCCATCGTTATCGGCGTGCCCCCGAGTTCCCGGGTCCACGGCAATGGGCAGCGCGGAAACGTGTCGCCAATTTGTACTCATCTACCAGTCGTGACCTCGGGCTGGTTTGTTTCGCCTTGTAATAATTGGAGGGGGGGGGATGGAAATTGTGATTCATAATTCACAGGATGCGGTGGGGGGGAGAGCTGGATTTATATTATTATTTAAACACACACCTAATTGGGGCAATTATTTATGCATTATTCATCTCGCCTTTGTTTTCGGATTCCGCCGTTAACCTCGCATGCAATTTTAATGACCCTCAGGTCAGAGATCGGGGCTCACGTACTTGGGAGAGGCGTTAATTCACCAGAGTAAGCATGTCAGGCCCCCCCCCCCACTCCTGTATGAATAGATCTCCAGTCAGTTCTGATTCTGCACCAGAAGGTTTTTTTGCGGCGGGAGCCGATGGGGCGAGCAAGCGTTTCATTTCGGAGACGCAGGCGGCCGTGCGGTTCACTTCCTCGGAAGGGAAGGGGAGAAGCAGTAAACATCCTGTTGCGTGTTCGTTTTCGGAGCATCGCAAAGAACTGTCTGTTGCAGGGGTCCCCATCACGCTCCCTCCAGAACCTCTTCTGGTGTTTTTAAAAGTGGAAGGGGCTGGCTTTTGCCCAGCAAAGCTTCTGACTGGGAGATCTGATTGACTGTCCAGATTTTTTAAAATGATGTTTCGCAGGGCCTGCCTCCACAGCACAAGGAGCCAGATTGGGGTAGTGGTTAAATGTGTGGACTCTAATCTGGGAGAACCGGGTTTGATTCCCCACTCCTCCACTCACAGCTGCTGGATGACCTTCGGCAAGCCATAGTCCTATCAGAGTTGTTCTCTCAAGGGAAGTTCTCTCAGAGCACTCTCAGTCCCACCTACCTCACAGGGTGTCTGTTGTGGGGAGAGGAGGGGAAAGGAGATTGTAAGCCACTCTGAGATTCCTTTGAGTAGTGAAGGGCGGGGTATAAATCCAATCTCCTCCTCCTCCTCCTCCTCCTTCTTCTTCACTGTGTGACTGAGGGCGAGGCAGCCATTTTGTAGCTGGCTCCACCTCATGCAGCAGCCATTTTGTGGCACCCGTTTTATGGCTGCACCCACTGTGTCAGAATTCCAGAGGTGCCCGCAGGCGTAAGACGGTTGGGGGACACCTGATCTATAGTACGTGATTTTCATCTCTGGCAGCAAACATCATCATGTTCCGATGCAGAAAATCGGATTAAACAGCTGTCAGTCTGAAGGGCAAAGAGGAAGCATTTGTTGTTGTTGTTCAGTCGCACAGTCGAGTCCGACTCTTCGCGACCCCATGGACCACATCACGCCAGGCCTTCCTGTCTTCCGTCGTCCTCTGGAGTTTACTCAACTTCATTTCTGTTGCATCGATAACACCGTCTAACCATCTCATCCTTTGCCATCCCCTTCTTCTTTGACCTCCAATCTTTTCCAGTATCAGGGTCTTCTCCAGTGAGGGCTCCCTTCTCATTTGGTGGCCAAAGAGTGATTTCTCGACCTGCTCTAGCCCATGCATAACCTTATAAACTTCGATTATGTCACCCCTCAGCCTTCATTTCTCCAAGCTAAAGAGCCCTAAATGCTCTAACCTTTCCTCATAGGGAAAGTGTTCCAACCCTTTTATCATTCTAGTTGCCCCTTTCTGCACTTTTTCCAATGCTATAATGTCCTTTTTGAGGTGTGGTGACTAGATCTGCACACAGTACTCCAAATGAGGTCGCACCATCGATTTATACAGGGGCATTATGATACTGGCTGATTTGTTTTCAATTCCCTTCCTGTTAAGTCGGTTACTTAACAAAGAGTCAGAGAGTGATTTCAGCAAAATATCAGCTTTATTCAGCAACTCGTAACTCAACTCCAAACAGATCAACATTAATAGCCAGAACAGCTTTTGCACTGAAGCTGTTCCACTTTTAAACTCTCCCGGCTAATGTAGCCACGCCTACTATACAAATACCAACCTATGAGATTGCAGGGATAAAGTCCAATCACAATAGTTCCCGCTCTTGGAACTGGCTGTTGGTGATTGGTCGGCTCTTCCTGGGCTACCAATTACAATTGAAGGATTAGGATCCTAGCCCAGGATGAAAGCTTCACATGGGCTGCTGCCACACACACTAAGTAATCCACTTTCAATCCACTTTCAGTGCACTTTCAAAGTGGATTTTGCCAGTTCACACAGTAAAACTCCAGTTGGAAAGTGCACTGAAAGTGGATTGAAAGTGGATTATTTAGCGTGTGTGGCAGCAGCCCATGGTGATTCAATGAGTGAGTTCACATACATACATTGTCAGATTGAATACACCACACTTCCTAATGATCCCCAACATAGCGTTGGCCTTTTTTATTGCAGTTGCACACTGTCTCGACATTTTCAGGGAGTTATCTACGACGACTCCAAGATCTCTGCCAGTTCGGACCCCATCAACGTGTATTTATAGTTTGGATTTTTGGCCCCAATGTGCATCACTTTGCACTTGGCCACACTGAACCCCATTTGCCACATTGACGCCCACTCGTCCATCCTCGACAGATCCCTTTGGAGTTCCTCCCTGGTTCTCACCACCCTGAACAACTTCGTGTCATCCACAAATTTAGCCACTTCACTGGTAATAGCCTATAGAGGTGTGGAAGCTTTCCATTCGATTCACACAATCCAAAACCGTGCTTGCCTTATGGATAGGGAGCAAGATGCACCCAATATGTGCCTTAATCATCTTGTGTGAATTGAGAACTCCTTGGGTTTTCTGTGTGGGTTTCAGTTTCCATTCATGGGAGCCAGAGCCTTTATTTTCCAGGGTTCTCATGAGACAGCAAGCGTGTGTATTGGGTTAATTAATTAATGACCACATTTCATTGTGTGTAAAATAGCCAGGAGATCCTACAATTGTCTGGCAGGCAGAAGTTCTAGCTCTTTTGATGTTGTGCACCACTAGGTGATGAGCTAGATTTGTTCTTAAGACAAGAGACATTTCAGAGGTGGTTTGCCATTGCCTGCCTCTGTGTCACAGCCGGTGTTCCCTCTAAGCTGAGTTAGTGTGAGCTAGCTCACAGTTTTTTAGCCTCTGGCTCACACATTTTTGTCTCCGCTCAGGAAGGAGGGCTCCAGAGCAAACTGATTTATGCAGTAGCCAAATCACTCGCTCACAACTTTAATGCCACTGGCTTACAAAGTAGAATTTTTGCTCACAGGACTCCACAGCTTAGAGGGAACATTGGTCACACAGCCCTGGTGTTCCTTGGAGGTTGCCCTTCCAAATACTAGCCAAAACTGACCCTGCTTAGCTTCTGAGATCTGATGGGATCAAGCTATCCTGGGGTGTCCAGGTCAGGGCTGAGTATTGGATGCATCATGGATACTCCTGGTATCGGTTTCTGTCTGCAGGGCTAAAAGGGGGGATTGAACGAATTCAAGGATGAGAGATCTTTCAGTAGCTACTGGCCTCAATAGCTAATGTTATATTCAGGGCATTCAGCCGATGAGTCCAGATGCTGCAAGCAACTTGTAGGTGCCCTGGAAACATCTGGTTGGCCATGGGGGGAAACAGATTGCTGGACTAGATGGTCCGACCCAACGGGGCTGGATGGTGCAGCCGTTGGATGGATTCATGGTTGGTTGAAAAATCATACCTAACGAGTGCTCGTAAACGGCTCTGCATCTACGTGGAGGGAAGTCTCGAGTGGAGTGCCGCAGGGCTTGGTCCTCGGCCCGGTGTTGTTCAATGTTTTTATAAATGACCTGGAGGAAGACGTAGAGGGGATGCTTCTCAAATTTGCAGATGAAGTTAGGTGGGATTGCTAATTCTGAAGAAGACAGAGTCAGGATTCAAAATGATCTAGATAGGCTGGAACAGTGGGCTGAGACAAATAAAATGAATTTCAATAGAGAGAAGTGCAAAGTCCTACACTTAGGTACAAAAAATGAAAGACACAAATATAGAATGGGAAGGACTTCGCTTGACAGCAGCACATGTGAAAGGGATCCAGGTGTTCTGGTTGATCACAAGCTAAACATGAGCCTGCAGTGCGATGTGGCTGCGAAGAAAGCTAATGCAATCTTTGGATGCATTAACGGAAGCATTGTGTCCAGATCATGGGAGGTGGTAGTTCCGCTCTATTCTGCTATGGTCAGGCTTCACCTGGAGTCCTGTGTCCAGTTTTGGGTGCCACATTTGAGGAAGGATGTTGACAAGCTGGAGCGTGTCCAGAAGAGGGCAACCAGGATGGTGAGAGGGTTGGAATCCAAGTCTCATGAGGAAAGGCTGAAAGAGTTGGGGATGTTTAGCCTGGGAAAGAGAAGGCTTAGAGGGGACATGATTGCAGTCTTCAAATATATGAAGGGCTGTCATGTAGAAGACGGAGCAGATCTATTCTCTCTTGCTCCGGATTGCACGACTAGATCTAATGGGTGGAAATTACAAGGGAGTCGTTACCGACTAAATATCAGGAGAAACTTCCTAACTGTAAGAGTGGTTGAGCAGTGGAACAGTCTGCCTTGGGAGGTGGTGGATGCTCCTTCACTGGACGTTTTCAAACAGAGGCTGAACAACCATCTTTTGAGTATTTTGTAGCTATGTGGGGCTATCTTTCAGCTATGCTCCTGCAGCAAACATCATCATGTTCCGATGCAGCCAATCGGATTAAACAGTCTGAAGGGCAAAGAGGAAGCATTTGTTGTTGTTGTTCAGTCGCACAGTCGAGTCCGACTCTTCGCGACCCCATGGACCACATCACGCCAGGCCTTCCTGTCTTCCGTCGTCCTCTGGAGTTTGCTTAATTTCATGTTCATGTTTAATCATCTCATCTTTTGCCATCCCCTTCTTCTTTTACCTTCAATCTTTCCCAGCTTCAGTATCTGGCCTTCCAGGGAACACTCAGGGTTGATTTCTTTGAGGATTGACTGATTTGATCTCCTTGCCTCTGAATACTTAATACTGCATTGATTTCAATGGGAATGAGCTGCATTTCACTGTCAATGGATTACTTACCCAAACTTGTGAAACTGTTTAACTGTTAAAAGTCAGCAGATTCTCTTTTTAAAAGAAACAGTTTGACTATTTCTACCTCAGGAGGGCTGCACCACAGTTACCAAAATTTATGGCTGGCATGGACTTCTGGAGATCTGAGCAGAAATTAAAGGGCCTACAACCAGACTGGGAGAAAGCTACATTGCTAGAGAAAATAAACAGGACAAATAAAAAAATGATCCCACAGCTGGGAAGTCACTATATCTCAGTCTCCCAAGTACTAGATGAAACTGTTATGATTCTGTGGAGCTGCAGAAAAAACATGGGTCTTGCCAACTGTGAGTCCGACACAGTATGCTAAGCCTATAATATGTGCTACCACCCTGCCTGCAAGGTCCCTTCCAACTCTATGATTCTATGATTCTTCTGTAGACAGGGTTCCCATGCAGTGCCTGGCAACTGACACGAGGGTTGTGGGGGCCGGTTGTCCTGGGGAGAAAAATTATAAAGAAAAACAAGTCCTCAGCTACTTCCTGGAAGGTCTGACCATAGAGTTCCTGGAGATTCCTAGAGCGGCCCTTGTCACTTTTGAATAGCTCTAGGAATTGCCTGGAACTCTTGGTAAGAGCCAAGGCCCTATTTTTCTTTTAATCTTTTCCCCCAGGATGATCGACCCCTCCATATGGCTCCAGTCTCTGCCCCCCCCCCAATCTGCTGAGCTTCGACAGTCAAGAGCTGCAATTGCCAGAAAGTGTTCTGCTGTAAGCAGGCAAATTGGGAAACCCAATATGTAGATGTTGGAGCCGTGTTAGCTCAAAGGTTAAGAAACTGAGCTGCAGATCAGAAGGTGTGTAGTTTGGCAGTTCGAGACCCGAGTGCCGCATGACAGAGTGAGATCCCATCTCTGGTCCCAGCTCCTGCCAACCTAGCAGTTCGAAAGCAAGAAATTGCAAGTAGATAAATAGGTACCACATCGATGGGAAAGTAACAGCGTTCCATGCATCTCTGCATTTAGTCATGCCAGCCACATGACCACGGAGAAGTCTTCGGAAAGTGCTGGCTCTTCGGCTTGGAAACGGAGATGAGCACCGTCCCCTAGAGTCAGATTCGACTGGCTTTCAAGCAAGGGAAACCTTTACCTTTACTATATGTAGATGTGGGTCTCAGCATAGAAAGGGGATTCGTATTTCCACCAGATGAAGTTGTGAACAAACGCGGTCTTACTCCCCAGTGTTTCCATGTAAAAGCAGTGCCGTTTCGTCCTTGCCTCGGAATGAATGAGCTTGACCGCAACGAATTCTCCTTCCCTCCAACATGGCCGCCAAATCAAAAGGAGCCTCACTAACTCGAGTAGGCCCAATTGCTGCTCATCATAAAGTTGGCTTCGGCAAGTAGCGGAAGTATTAAGTGATAAAAGGGAGGGAGGATCAAAAGTGACAGGCAGCAGATGCAAGGAGAGTTAATTTGGTGTGCTAACCCTCCAAATTCCATTTTAATGAACTTAGCTCGCTTGCTCACCATGCAGTGGGAAACTGCTAGGCAGGAGATAGCGAGATGGGGAGGGGGGGTCTTCCAGAAATAGTGTGGTGCAGAGTCACAGGCTGCCAAAGAGAAGCAGCAACCCCCGCAGAGCTTCCTTGCGTAGAGCAGAACATTGGCGTGCGCCAACCGTCATGCATCGGATTATGCTGCCGGTGGCGACTGCAGCAAGACGAATGGGATCTGTTGAAAAGCTGGTCTTCGCCAAACAAAATAAGAGTAGACGGGAGGGGGAACATTAAACATGGTTTCCAAAGAGAATTCTGGAGTGGAAATGACAGATGAGGAGGAGGAGGAGGAGGAGAAGAAGAAGAAGACGAAGAAGAAGAAGAAGAGGAAGAGGAGATTGGATTTATACCCCGCCCTTCTCTCGGAGTCTCAGAGCGATTTACAAACTCCTTTCCCTTCCCCTCTCCACAACAGACACCCTGTGAAGTAGGTGGGACTGAGAGAGCTCTCTCGAGGAATGCCCTTTCAAGGACAGCTCTTGTCAGAACTATGGCTTGCCCAAGGACATCCAGCAGCTGCAAGTGGAGGAGTGGGGAATCAAACCCGGTTCTCCCAGATTCCAGTCATTCTTACTTTTTCTCATTGGATGTGATCTTCCACTCGGACTATTGGCACCCTTGCCTTGTCTATTACAGGTGTTCTAAATACTACATATCCCATGATGCAGTGAAGCCTGCCAGACAAATATTATTTTTCCAAAAAAAAATGTTGCCCCGTGCTTTTGTCTTTGAGGCTTCTTGGGGCTACCTCGTCCTTTCCTCTTGAAACCCCCAGGGACTGATCCAACAAATCCTCACACAGGGCAGAAATTTCCCCTGCAACTCCATTCCTTGATTCCAGATCGCTAGGACTCAAGAGTAGATTTATCTGGGGGGATTTGAAGCAGTGCTAAATTCTGTCGCTTCAGCCTGCAGCAACGTCTAGAAGAGGCTGCCAGATTATTTAATTTAAAGCAATGACCCATGAAAAGCCAATATGTAGCTGACATTTGGCTCCAGCTGCTTTTGGAGTGGGGGGGGGCTTTGTTCACAGACGCTCAAATCTGAAAATGTTCAGACAAGGTCTCAGAGTATACTACATGTTTGGGGGAAGCCAGCCCCAAATACTCCCCATGTAATGTTCAGCACCGAAATCTGCTTCAACGGATTCCAGGGCATAAGAACATAAGAGAAGCCATGTTGGATCAGGCCAGTGGCCCATCCAGTCCAACACTCTGTGTCAAACAGTGGCCAAGACCCAGGGGCCATCATGAGGTCCACCAGCAGAACCAGAACACCAGAAGCCCTCCCACTATGCCCCGCCAAGCACCAAGAATACAGAGATCACTGCCCCGGACATAAGAGCAGACGAGAAGCCATGTTGGATCATGCCAATGGCCCATCTAGTCCAACACTCTGTCACACAGTGGCCAAAACCCAGGTGCCCTCAGCAGGTCCACCAGCGAGGCCAGAACTCCAGAAGTCCTCCCACTGTGGCTCCCCAAGCACCAAGAATACAGAGCACCACTTGCCCCAGACCGAGAGTTCCTATCTATACCCTGTGGCTAATAGCCACTGATGGACCTCTACTCCAGATGTTTATCCAATTCCCTCTTATAAGAACATAAGAGAAGCCATGTTGGATCAGGCCAATGGCCCATCCAGTCCAACACTCTGTGCCACACACTAGCCAAAAATATCAGGTGCCCTCAGCAGGTCCACCAGCGAGGCCAGAACTCCAGAAGTCCTCCCACTGTGGCTCCCCAAGCACCAAGAATACAGAGCACCACTTGCCCCAGACCGAGAGTTCCTATCTATACCCTGTGGCTAATAGCCACTGATGGACCTCTACTCCAGATATGTATCCAATTCCCTCTTATAAGAACATAAGGAAAGCCATGTTGGATCAGGCCAATGGCCCATCCAGTCCAACACTCTGTGCCACACAGTGGCCAAAAATACCAGGTGCCCTCAGGAGGTCCACCAGCGAGGCCAGAACTCCAGAAGTCCTCCCACTGTGGCTCCCCAAGCACCAAGAATACAGAGCATCACTGCCTCCAGAGTGTGAGATACTGAGGTTTGTTGCAGTCCTGACTCCTCGGTGACACCTGTTCCGCCCCCCCACTTCACTGGCTGCTGTTTTCCCCTCCTTCCTAATAATAGCAATGATCATCCTGTAAAAATGATGACATCACATGCTATGTAAAGATGCGGCTCAGTGTTGCCCCAGTGAAGGCAAGTGAGGGCACCGGCAATGAATGAACAAATGCTGTTTTAATGGAGCGCGGGAAATTGTCAGGAAAGAAGGAAGGACAAATTCGTAGGATTGGACTCTTAGTGGCGCTTGGCTATGATGCCTCTCTGAATATGGATGAGGCCTAGAAGAAGGATGATCTGCCAGAAGGGGTTGTTACTAGAAAAAGTAAGTGATGGCAAGGGGTCAAAGGTCACCTGTCTCACTGGCTAATGAAAGAATCCCAGATGGCAAGAGTTTTCTCTCTTTCCGTTAATGCCAGGGGTGAAATTCTCACCCTCCTCGCCATTTTATTTGCCTTCTCTTTCGGAAACATGAGGAGACTTCTTTCTGCCGTCTTCACCAGGCGAAAAGGGGGGGAAAGACGAACACCCGTGAGTGTACGATCGATTTCAGGGAACTGTCTTTTCAACCATCCTCTACGGCTACTTAAAGTCATTATTGCAAAGAAAGACAGCCTTTTAGGGGGGACCTGCCCACTTTGACTCCATTGCCTAACCGAAGACAGTCCTTATTTCCACACTAAAGAGTCCAGGTCCATCTCTGGTAGGATTGCCCATCTCCGGGTAAGGCCTGGAGGTCTACTAGAATTGCCCCTGATTTTTAGACTATAGGAATCCGTTCCCCTTGAGAAAATGGCTGCTTTGGAGGGTGTGGAGTCTGTGGCGTTGTACCCCACTGAGGTCTCTGTCCTCCTCAAACCCCACCTTCCCCACACTGCACCCCCAAAATCTCCACTAGGGATCCCAAGTCCCCCCGGGGGGCGGGGAAACCCTCGTCCCAGAGGCCCGTTCCCCGCCGCCGCCGGATCGGGCCCCAGGGGGAACTCCTCCCCGACATGCGCGTCACCAGGAAGTGACACGGGCACGCCGGGCATGCTGGGGGTGGGGCCATGGCCATACAAGGGAAAACTCTATGGTTTTCCCTTGTATGGTCGTGCCCCCGCCCCCAGTGTGCCCGGCGTCATAACGTCACTACCTGGTGATGTGCATGCGGTGCGCGCGCACTCCAGGAGCCACCCGGGAATCCCCCGTGGAAGAGGTAAGTGACACTTGGCAACCCTAATCTCCGCGTCTTTCCCAACCAGTGTTCCCTCTAAGGTGAGAGTGTGAGCTAGTTCACAGTTTTTTTAGCCTCTGGCTCACACATTTTTGCCTTCACTCAGGAAGGATGGTGCTCCAGAGCAAACCAATTGATGCAGTAGCCAAGTCGCTTGCTCACAACTTTAATGCCAGGGGCTCGCCAATTAGAATTCTTGCTCACAGGACTCCACCAGTTGTAATGTTCTTACTAGGGAACACATGTTGAGAAGGACATTGCATATTGTGTTGCCAACTCGGCCGGGACATTCCTGGAGATTTTGGGCTGGAGTTTTAGAAGGGTGGGGTTTGGGAAGGGGAGGGACCCCAGTGGGGTATCGGGCCATAACACCCACCCTCCAAAGCAGCCGTTTTCTCCAGGGAAACTGATGCTGGTCATCTGGAGATCAGTTCTAATCCTGGGAGATCTCCAGGCTTCACCTGGTGGCTGGCAACCCCACTGTGAGCCCCTCAGTAACGGTGGCAGAAGCTGTTGGCACGGTGGAGATGAAAAGCCAAGAGGGCCTGGAGGGAGGGAGGGAGGGAGGACGCGGTCCCGATCCCTGGGGCTGCAAATGGTGGCCACAGCAAGAAAGGAAGACATGACAGAGGCCTCGACATCCATTCTTCTTCACTGGGACCCTGAGCAATATTGAGGGTAACAGTAGTAGGGTTGCCAAGTCATTGCAGCCGCCGCAGCAGGGGACTCCTGTGCGGCGACTGGAGCTTGCGTCACCAGGAAGTGATGTCACCATAGAGTTTTCCCTCCGATGGTCATGGCCCCGCCCCCAGCATGCTCGGCATCCTAACGTCACTTCCTGGTGACGCGCACGTCGGGGTGGGGCCCAATCCGGCGGCGGCGGGGAATGGGCCTCTGGGGCGGGGGTTTCCCCGCCCCCCGCGGGGACTTGACAGCCCTAATCAGTAGGGTTGCCAGCTCTGGGTTGGAAAATTCATGGAGATTTTAGGGTTGGAGCCTGAGGAGGGTGGGGTTTGGAGAAGGGCCAGGAGAGGGACTCCCATATATACCCCAGAGAGCACTTCGGTCAGGGTCGCAAAACCGATTGGCCCTTCCAGGTCCCAAGGATGCCGGGTGAGCTACGACCAGAGTGGGAGCTTTTTCGGTGGTGGCTCCATACTGGTGGAACGAGCTCCCAGAAGAGACCAGGCTCCTGCGGGACCTTTTACAGTGGCCTGCAAGACAGAGCTCTTCCACCAGGCCTTCAACTAGGAGCTGCCACCACTACCATCATTATTAACAACAGAAGCCTGGTGCCTGGTCTACTGTTACTAGCCTGTGCTTGCCGACTGAAACTGAGAAAGACCGACAAGATGAACATTAAGCTAATGTATTGACTTTATGAGGCCATCTTGATATCATCATTTAATTGCCACTTTGTGATATTTATTGTTAACATGTTTTTCTGATGTTAGCCGCCCTGAGCCTGCTTTGGCGGGGAGGGCGGGGTACGAAAGAAAGAAAGAAAGAAAGAAAGAAAGAAAGAAAGAAAGAAAGAAAGAAAGAAAGAAAGAAAGAAAGAAAGAAAGAAAGAAAGAA